>NW_025335268.1:125667826-125938861 GCF_004798865.1 Varanus komodoensis
CCCAGTTGGGGAAAACAATGAAATAAATTGATGCATTATTGAGAACCAGAAGACACTACTTGAGGAGGAAGAGCTTGGAAAAACTGAATTTATTGCAGTTTGACCTAAAAATTCAGTTGGGCACATGGTGTTGCCCTGAAAAGGCTGACATTTAATTAAGGGGCTTAATGTGACATGCTGACAGAAAGAGATCAGGAAGCAAGCATACTCTCTTCAAGATGTGAAGCTTCTCCATCACCTCGGAAGTGCGCATAGTGGAATCTTAGCTGAATATTCTCCTAAATTCAAATTGCCCTTTGCTTGCAAAGGGATTAGAGGACATTTTGGAGGGCACTCATCTATGGGGTTGCCAGAAGTCAGACAACTTGGTAGCTTGTAATCACAACAGCCATAATCATCTTCTTAGATGTTGTGAGCCGCTTCGGCAAGGGGCGGCATAGAAATGTTTTAATAAATAAATAAATAAAATATAGATAGAACAGAAATATTCTAGAAGGATTTTAATGTTAGTCTCTTTCCTAGAAGACTCAAATTATCTGAGTGTATTGTGCAGCTTGATGGAGAGGAGTAAAGAATCCAGCTGACGAGTGCCAACTGGTAGAAGAGTATGAGCAATTGCATCTTAAGGGAGTAAGCTCCTGGGGCTGCATTTTCCTCCTGAACTGATCTAGAAAACTAGCTGCTAAAGTGTCTCCCCCTGTCAAATGAGTATGGGAAAGCAGATCAGTTAAAAACAAGCAAATAAAAATGACTGTTAGTGGATAGTTTAAAAGCAGCTTCCAAAAAAAGTAATTTATTGTGCAAATCCAGGAAGATGTTGCCAGGTTAATGAGCAGCTTTAGAACACAGAGTACAAATAAGGCCTTAAAGAACTGAGGGGTGTTAACATGGCTTTAATTTGGGGGAATGATATGCTGTTTCTGCATAAGTTTTCTCAGCTATACTTTGTTTCTTGGGCCCTGTTATACAGGGATCAATGCAGACTGTGAAATTCGCACAGCTGACAAGAGGCCTTGTTTTCATAGTGGTGATAAACCACTTCAAACTGTAGGTGGAAGCTCAGAGGAGAAAAGCCTTCCACAAAGCAAACTAGATGTTAGGGTGAAGTTCTAGCCTAGTCTTTTCTCAGATAAACATGCAAAGATTTTGTCTAGAGGAGCATTCAATTTGATCATGTGAGTTTTCATCAGTATTTGGAGTTTGTACAGCTCATGTTTAGCCCACTTTAGTGTAAATTAAGCCTTAGTAGTAAAGGTATCTGTTTTCCCAGATATAATTTTCTATATTCAATTGCATGATAGGGGAACACAGGAAGCTGCCATTGGAATGTATCCCAAGGAACCTTGGGTAGTAATTTCTCGGTTAAAAAGTGTAGTTTGACAAACATGGCATTCGCCCAAAATATTTTGCTACCTGTCATGGGGCAACAAAGCATATACACATGCCCCAGTCAAGAGGCCACAATAGCTCCTGAACTGAAGTTAAGCAAGCCAATGCAAAACATTCTATAATTGTTTGTTCAGCAGACTTCTCATGAAATCTAAAATCAGGAGTCTAAGGCAGCCACTTCACTATCTAATGGTAGAGCCAAGCCCTTATGAAAGATAGAATCTTTCTTCTGGTTATTAATCTTCTGGTCTTGTGCACAACACTTCTAAGCTTACTCTTCTAATTCTCCATTGTACCATGGATATGTCATATTTGCTGAAAGATGAAATAGCACTAGGTAACAGCAAAAAATGTCCATCTCAGATGGATTTGAGTACCAGATCCCAAACCCACCAGATTCTATTACTGAATCACCAATTCCACCTCCATTAGACATTACATTTTAAAAAATCTCAGAAAAGTTAATATTCTAATATAGAATCTAACAATTTATATAATTTGCTGGGTCTTGGGGAGAAGAAAAGCAACCATTCCCACAGCTAATATGAAATGGGGAATCCAGTACCTCTCATAAAACAGTTCAGGATCTTCCTAAACACCCCTGCTAATCCTAAGCATGTGGTGCCAGAGTGCCATGCCTAACATTCTGCACTTGCTTAGAAGTACTCTTCCTCTTCACTCATTCACAAGCCTGAATTCTTTCCAAGACAGAAAGCAACTTCAAGAGGCTGAACCTTGGTCCACAGTAAACCCCATACTAGGAGGGCATTTCCAAAGTATATGAAAACAAGAAAAGTTGAAAATACCGTTGCAGAATACAAAGCAATGAAACCAAATCGCT
Organism: Varanus komodoensis; assembly: GCF_004798865.1. NCBI lineage: Eukaryota > Metazoa > Chordata > Lepidosauria > Squamata > Varanidae > Varanus > Varanus komodoensis. Next base: position 125,670,057 of record NW_025335268.1, read on the forward strand.
TGAGTAATTACAAATTACTAAGCAAGCACAAGAATGGGATGGTCACATTTCAGAGAAAAGTTGGTAGAAAAATCTCTAGTTCATTCAGAGGAGAGGGTAGTATAACGTGGCACAGAGTCTAGACAATTTGCAGGGTTGTTTCTTCTTTTGCTATCGCTGCTTTATCGCAACCCCGCTCATCTCCCTCGGCTCAGCTGTACAGAGATAGAAAGAAGGTTCTTTGATCTGGAGTCTGCATTGATTCCGAGAACACGTCTCCCTTGCCTTCAGACCAGGCAGGCACCAAAAAGTAAGAAAAAAAAGTGTCGCAGGTCACGGCATCTGTAAGCTGGTTCCCCCCACCCGCGCCTTTTTCTCCTCTCCTTAATTCTCTTTTCTCAACACAATCCCCTTTCTCATGCCCCTCCTCTCTTTCCTCCCTAACTCAGCAAAGTGGGGGGAAGAGACTGCGAAGGGCTTGTTGGGTCTGGAGCTCGCACGGGAGTTTGCATTGATCCATTGATTGCACGTGGTCTCTGGCCTGACCTCCTTGCTCCCAGGGAAGCTGTCTCCATGGCTACTGGCCCTGCTCCCCCAGTGGCAGACTGTAAATTCCTGCAGGCAGAGCCGAGCAGAGCCTGGCCGGGTGGGAGGGAGTGAAGAAGGAGCAGGCAAAGGCATATAAGAAAGAAAGAGAGAAAGGAAAAAGGGCGTTGCTTGGATGGACCTTTCACAGGTCCCCAACACCAGACCAAGGCACTTCTTAGGGGTGGGGGGAACTACTGCTCTCTAACAAAACTGGAACTGGCTGGGATTCCTTCTTGCGAAAAGGAGGCAGCTGAAGGGAGGACGATCAAGTCCACTTAAAAGATACTGCGGGTTTCCTTTTCCTATTTGGTAGCATCAGGAAAACTAGACGGAGTCCTGTGCAGATTTGACCGTCCTTTCTCCAGTAGCGCTTTCACCCACCACCAGGAAAACAGACCTTTTTTGTGCGTTTGTTTTTTTGGTTAGAGTTTGCATGCTGTTTGACGGTACGCTGCTTTAAAGCATCAAAGAAGAAGATCTCCCCCCCCCCCCCCCGGTTCGACCCTTCTGCACACAAGTCGATTGTAATGGGGGCCCTGGAGATTGTTGGGTTGTGCTTACTTTCTTTTCTCCTCTACTCTGGCAACACCATGGCTAAAGCTAGTCAAGGTAAGAAAAATCTACCCCTCGCCACCGTCTGTGCTTGCATATGATATGCACGTGTGTGTGTGTGTGTGTGTGTTAAATACATACGCGACTATTCCCCTGTTTTTTAACCCTTAGGTGAATTTGCGAGATTAGCAAATACCTTATTGTCGCTTGCAAAAGGTTTGCTTTTTTTCCATTAGTTTTTACTAATTATGTTAGTTAGAAATGCTTTGAAAATTGTTGTTTGGGTCGTGGGGATAGGAGAGGTGGATGGCTATGAGGAAAAGTTTAATTTCTTCCCCACAGTCAGAACCAAGAAATTTGCTATCTGTAATTTTTTCCCTGGTTCATTCTCTTGTTAATTTAATCGGCAATCGCTTTTGGAATGCTGACGAGACGTAACACGTGCATTATCATTGTTGAACGCGATTCGTGTTTATGCACCGCAGTGAGGCTTGAGATGTAGACATTCTTTGCGAAGAGACATTTTTTACGTGGATCTACCTGGAAAGGGCCTGATTATGTTGTGGTCTCTTCAGATTGAAAAAAATAGCACCTGATGGGTACTCGATCGTGTGCGCGAGCGCACGCACACACACACAGAAGCTTTACTTTGCAGTAATTGTAGCATGGCACTTCAGGATGAAATGGAAGGAAAAGCATGTGATAGAAATATCGGAGTGGGCAGGAGGTGTTTGATGAGTTAAGCAATATAGCAGTGGATTGTGCTGCTTCTTTCCCTTCTCTTGTACAAGTTGAAGAGAATCTCAAGGTTCCTGTGTTATCTATTTAAAAGTCTTCCTTTTTTGCAATAAAATAAGGAAAACTAGACTGGAAAAGTAGATGAGGTTTTTTTCTTGTGGTTCTTTGCAAGCTTTATAAAGAGAGGACTTGGCTTCAAGTAAAGCTTTATGATTTTAGCTTAGAAAGGAATGCTTAGGCTTTTCTCCCCTCTCCAATTATCTTCAGTGCACGCATTGCTTTCATATTCTTATCATAATATTTATTTATTAAGGCCTTTTGGTTTCAAATTCCATTGAAGCCCTGGCCAGATTTATGCTAAAACAGCAAAGCAAAATTCCATCCTGTAGAGACTTGACAGATACCTTCAGGGAAAGAAGGGGAGGGAGCATGATGTGAATTTGGGTTAGATTCTTGTTTGATGAAAATTAGCAGGTAAAAATGCCTTTACATCAGTTTCCAGTATAGGAGAACCAAAATGGCATTTCAGTGGAACCATGCTGGTTAACATGAGATGGGAATCCTGAGCATTTATTCTCAATTTAGAGTTTGTTTTTAAAAATGTTTTAGTTTAAAAAATAAAGATCATTGCATTTCAGAATATTTGAAACATTGACCTGTCATGAAGAAAATGTAAAATTAATTCTGTTACTGACAGCTGATTGTGAAAATGTTTCTTGGAAATTTGGGGGTACTGATGGAGGGTAAGTGATAGCCAAACACAAATTTGAACTTGGGCTCTTTGACTTTTTTCTTCCTTTGGAAATGGTTGTGATTTTGAATGAAAATTGCACATCAAGAGCAACATACACAGATATCTATGAAGTTTTGCAGAAACACAGTTGTCCTTGAAACACAAGGAAGTATTAGAATAGCTGGTATATTGATGGGTTGAAGACAAAAAAAAAAAAATCATTAGAAATCTGGCATCCAGTCATTTTCTGAATGAGCAGGTGGCCATAAGATGAAATGGATGTTTTCTTTAATGATGTGAGTGGATGCACTGAGTGGTCAGATTTGCCTGCATAGGGTCAAAGAAAATTTCTGCATACCAGAGGAATCCTTATGATGTGCAAGAGTTTTTTTAACTCCTCAAACCTGTCAAAAGTAACAGGGGCCAAGGGCAAGTGTATGCACACTACTCTAATGCTTCCTCCAAATGCCAGCAGTAGAGAGCAGCATGGAGGCAGCACCAGCTTTTCACTGGCAGGCTGAGAGTTAGATTGAAGAAAGGGAGATGCTGCTTGCTTTTCTTTAGCTTGGGGCCAAAAGGGAAAGGCTAAACTTCGGGTTGCAGTGCTTGTGCTGAGAACCAGCTCCATAACACCCTGTTCCTTAGAGATTTGCAAACCTAACACATGCTTCTGTGCATGTCTGACTTATTGAATTGGGAACTGGGGATAAATCAGATGTCCATCCAGTGCTCAAGAATTCTTTCTGCATTGCATTGCTTTGAAAGGGATGTCCATTTGGATTGATGTCTCTGTAAGTGCAGGTGGTTCACCTGAATGTACTGTTGATTTAACTTTTGGTTCTCAGTGAATTTCTTTGACTGGATGGATACAAAAGCATGGGGATGGGTGTGCAGAGGTGGGGATAAAGAGAGAAAATTTCTTTCTTGCTTGCTTGCTCTGCCCCTCTTCTTCCACTTCCGCATGGAAGTTTCACAATTTAATTAATGTTTGTGAGTACTTTAAGGGCCATCAACTGGAGGCCAAGGCCAAGTCTGACTTCATACAGAGTGCCAGCTGTTTTCCTCTCCCCCTGTTGCCAGTTCAGAGGCAAAGGCATTTGCAGAAGGAGCAGTGGATTTTGTTGTGAAATGTGACAGCTGTCCATTGAATGGTGAGGGAGAGGCTGGCCTGGCACATTCTATCCCATCTTCAAAAAGCTGACCAAACTTTTAAATGATGGATTTGCTCAGCCTGCCATGCTGTGACAGAAGCACTGAAGGCACCACAAGTACATGTTATGATAGTCAATTTAAGAAATAAGCTGTGTGTTTGTGTGGCTTATTCATTTATATTTCTTCATTACATTTCTGAATGCCATTCCCAAATCCCACTCAGATACTTCCTTGCTAACAGTCTTAATAATGTTATGAATGATCTGTTGGAAGTTTAGACTGAAAGAAACAGGTTTTGATCACCCACCAGACTCCTTTAAAGAAAAGTTGAAAGATTCTGTTTTTGTTGGGCATCTGCTATAAACAGTTTGGGGATAGTAGGTAGAATGAATGCATATCTCTTTAATCTAGGTTTCATAAACAGGTAATGGGAGATGTGAATAAATAAAGAGTTGTAAATGTTGTTCTGCCAGTACATTCTGCTTCCTTTGCACATGGAGGACAGTGCTCCAAATGTACGATTTGTTTGGGTGTTCAGATAGAGATGGAGAAAGGTAGAAGGTCTAACTAAGGTTGAAGCACTGCCTCAAACCACTAGACAGAAATACCTGAATTATACTTTGTGTGTGAACTTCAGGAATTTTGTTAGGTTGCAGTTCTCAAACCAAGTGTCATGTTATATTAATTGGGAGTTTTTCAGGGTATATGACTCAAGAGTTGTTAGGATTCATCTTTCTGCTCTCAAAGCTTGGATGAGAAATGGGTATAATGGCAATAATTTTTCTATAAACAGTATCTCTTGAATATCTGATCAGCCTGGATTTTGTTAATGACAGGAAGAAAGATATAAGAACCATGCTTTATAACTGTTGGAAATCAAAATGGTTGCATGTAGCAAAAATAACTGGGTTAATTTAGGATTATCAGGCCTGAGCAGGAGCAAATAAGTATACTGCCTCCCTTATGCTTGTCCCTTTTGCTTTCAATCAGGAACCTTGTTTCTGGGTTGTTGTTGGGCCATCTGAACCTGGAATTCTGGGTTGGTTAGAGTGCAATCCTATGCATGCTTAGGCAGAAAAAAAATCCAGCGTTTGTTTTGCGGAATGCTGAGAGTTTTAGGTATTTTTCTGCCTAAAATGAATAGGATTGCAACTTTATGGGTTAAATAATCTAGGGATATATTCACTTGGACCCAGAGTCCAGAATGAAAATATTCTGCTAATATTTCTTAAATGTGCTCTTGTACATGCCAGTTAGCACATCAGTTCTCCTCATGCAGAATGGCGGCCCAGTAAAATGCAGCAAAATTGGATTTTGGAAGAGCTAATGAGTACTAAATATACAGAGGATGAACAATTCAAATAACTGCTAACGTACAGTTAAAATCATTAATTTTGCTGTGATAAAATCTTAACTCTTCTATGGATTATCTTTCAATGGATTTTAAAGGTGTCTGGATCCTATTACAATTCATACCTCTCCAGAGGCAACACTGTACAACATGATTGTTAGAAGAATGATACAGAGAACTGATGGGTTTGGGAAATAATAAGATGGGTTCTTTTAAAGTCAAAATGCACCTGCAGGACCTAAAATGGGGGAGATTTTAAAGAATATAATTCACTTGATTGTAGATACATGATGATCTATTTTCTTCCACTTAATTCTTGCCACCTCCTCATATAACATCTCTTTTCTCTTCAGCCCCCTTTATTCCTCCTCCTGCTTATTCACTCAACAAATCATAAAGGATGATTGTCTCCTGTACCTCTGAAATATGAAATATAAAACCATAAACATTTCAACATGCAGCAGTTCAAAGGAGAACTTTGATTGAAAACATCTAACATGCCTGTACTTAGATTTTAGAGTGGGGTAGACTGGGAAAAAGGCAAAGAGTCTTCTTTTGTAACACTCATGCACAGTTTAAATGTTTGACACCTTGAATCATCCTGTCCTGAGGGGCATTAGTGTTTTGAAAGTGTAAAGGTTATATTGTTTATTCAAAAAGAAAAGTCACACTGGAATAATCTACATAGGAAAATATTCTAGAACAACTTTAACCTTCATTTTCAAAGTTATAAGTCCCCTGAGAGGCTTAGGAGAAGCTTATGATGATGGTAAATAAAGTGTACTCTGTCTTCACAATCTTAAACTAGCCTCAGTGTGTTGGCTTGTCTTCAGTTTATGCAGCACATCATGGGGCTTGTGCAATTCCACTTTCTTCAGTGGAATGTAAATACTTTAAGGATGGTTTTAATTAGTTTTTTAAAAAGCACCTAAAGAAACAAAGAATTCAGTTTTTTTCAATAAATGAAGTTAGCCTTTTAGTCTTTATGACTAATATGACATCACTCTGTGCAGAAACCTACCTAATGATGCCAGCCTTCAGGTCTAATTTACCAAATGCACTGCTTTTTTAAAAGTGCAAACCAGGAATGTAGAGCAATCGTTATCCATGTTAGTATAAAATAAGCATGCATGAGAGCAAAAACAAAGTTTACTTTTTCCAGAGTAGACTGTTACCATGAAAAACAGTAAAAACCAAACTTGGATCTTATAAAAAGACAAAAATAATGTAAAGAAATCTACAAAGAAATGTATATTGCAGTCAGACATTTGACATTGCACAGCCCCAAACCACAGGACTACAGTCTTATTATAAAAAGCAACAAGAGACACAGAGAAGTCAGCAAGCTGTAATGACAGAAAACGCTGTCAAATGCTCTGTTCTTCTTCTTTGGTTATTCACAAGAATGGACCTGAGACTGGAATTAGTTCATCAAGTCCTTTTAATGGGAGAAAAAACTATATATCACATTATTTTTATGGACATCAAAGACGTGTGAACCATATAATATTGTTTCATGAGTTATATATACAAGGTTGGCTATCTAAGTATAATTACACAGTATAATTACTTTCCATTACATAGTGTGCCTAACAAGGAGCAAGGCATGTCCCAACACAGTGTAATTAGGCTCAGTTTTTTTCCTTAGCAAAATACTTCATGTGTGAACATGGACAGGAGAACCCTTTTTTTAAGGGATTATATGGATCAGTTTTGATTGTGTACTGAGCTTCAGATGTGACATCTAGAAATACTCCTTTGCTAACAGTAGCCTTGAACAACTCTGCAGCTTTGAGCCTTGATTTCACTATTTTATGGATGGAACTAATGACTGTGTTTCAACAATTCTCCAAACCAAGGTTTAGTGGGTACAGATTAAACAATGAGTTAGAATGCTTCCTTCTCTCTTCTACTCCTGCATGCAACATTCTAGTCTACTGAAATATAGTTTACCTTGATGTTGAAATCAGCAGGCTATGGTTTGAGCTATGGGATTGGAAACCAGGGCAGCAAAGTATGATATGAGTAGACTAGATAGTAATATATTAACCTTGAATATATTGAAACTTAACCCAGCTGCTAATAAGCCATGGCTTGTTAACTGTGAACAGCCCACAACAAGAATCTTTATTTATTATATCCCACTTTTTTAAATCAAGGAACTCAAGGAGACTTGCATATTCTCTTCCTGTCCTCACTCTTATCCTCACAACCACAATTCTTTGAGATAGGTTGGGCTGAGAGACTGTGAGTGGCCCAGAGTCTCCTAGTTTGCTCCATGGCTGAGTGGAGACTAGAACCCAAATTTCTGGAGTCTCATTCTTGCACTTTTAACCACTACACCACACTGGCTCCTACTGCTTGTTCTTGGCTTGTGAACTGTGGATTGTTTGGAGTGGTTTATTATCTCGGCTGGGTTCACAGAACACAAAATCCACATTTCAACAGTAACAACAACCCATAGTTTAATGGCAGCGCACACTCAAGGTTGTCACATTGTCTAGTGTCACATATGCCATTCCAGAAACTTTTCAGAAAGGATTTTGGCCCCAATATATCTATAATCACAAGAAATGAATCATGCAGGTTGGTTTGGTGGCATCTCTAAGAGTGTCAGAAGATAGTATTTCCATATGATTTCTTTGGACTGGGCTGAACATTGAGGAGGTTGGGAAGTGAATCAGGAACATGTCTGGAAGTCTGCTTAAGCACACTTATGTCTCTTTAGTCTCTCATGCAATTGGGTCGTTTACCTTTAGCGCTATAATACTACTAGCTCCAGTATTTCTTGAGTGGTAATCAGTCTCTCTATATATGGGCAATTCCTGGGTTATGAACAAGTTCCATTCCTAAGAATGGAAATTCATCAAATTTACATCTAAGTTGGATCATGTGTAGCCCTCCACATTCAGGTAGGTTCAGGGTGCAGTACTCCTGTGAAACTGGAAAAACCCATAAATCTCTCCCCCCCACGCCACCCCACCCCACCCCACGCCACGCCACGCCACCCCAACTTACCAGTGCCTCCTCTTTGCAGCAAGAAAATGCTGGAGTGATTTCATGCTCTGGGTGGGTAGGGCAGTAAGGTATGCTTTGGAGGCCTCATTCTCTCCTCTTTCACTAACTTTCTTGATGGTGATGATGATTTTCTGCAGTAATTTTTTTAAATTAAGAGGCTTTATGGCCTATTTATGGCCTTGGACATTTGTAACTCAGGGACTGCCTGTATCTGGGAGAGGAAAGGTACCACTAGTGCAGTGGGTATGAGAAAAACTTGCTGTTGGCGTATAGGCATACTGCTATTTGCTTTGGGAAGAGAAGAGCAGGGGCAGAGCAAGTGCATCAGTGCTGGATTTGCATAGCAATATGGCCAGATGGAATAATGTATTTATGTTAAAAGTCTGATACTGTTCTTTGAAAGGGCTTGGGGTTAGTGTTCAGGAATGTAATTTGTTTACTTTTAAAGAAGGACATGCAAATACTATACTGCCTAATTGCTGATTAAGAAGTAAATAAGGGAGGCTTAGAACAAAAGTTGCAGGATGGAGTAGGGTGTCCCTATAGGAATGGCTAAAAATAGGATATAATATTTAAACATACTAGGCTACCTAGTTCTGATTGCTCTGCAATGATTCTTCCATTCCTCTATGGTTTTCAGATTTATTTATGAAATGACTAGCATATGAGCACTCCAGAATTGCTGTTGCCTGATAAAAGGTACACATAGCTGTTGCAGATAATATCCTATGCACAAAATAGGGAAGAGGGGACAAATTGTTTATCTCCAATGATATACGTTACAGTGCTCAATGGCTGCGCATGGTATTGGTAGTGGCAGAGAGAGGATAGGTTTAAGAAAGAGTCATGTGTATAACCCACAGGGCACTGTGCTATATGCCTTGTGTGGATCTGCCAGACATACAGTGCAAGGCTCAGTTGCTACTCAACATGAAACTGCCAGGCAGCTGAGCACCAAAGATAATCAGGTGGCCTCACTTGATTTCCCACATCATCATTTGGAAGTATTACACCTGTTTCTTGGGATGCAAGGGACTTTCCTTTCTCTCTCTATTGCTGCAGCTATCAATGCACTCTTCCCTCTACCCCCCGCCCCGCCCCCCTCCTCTTGCTGAATGGACTGACTTTTCTCTCATACCCTTGAAGCTGCATCAGCACTGCCTGAAGGAAAAGCAAACAAGTACATGGAGGGCAATGTGTTAGAAGCCAGTTGTTAGGAGTTTCCGTTAGCATCCTTTTTCCAGTGCTGAAAGTCCCAGTGGCTTTATGATGAAGGTGTGACCCTTCCCTCTTCAAACCCATGGTACAATGCTATGCACACTTACTTAGAAGTAAATCCTAGTGGGACTTCCTTCTGAGTAAGCACATTTGTGTGGGTTCAGTAAAGGTTTTTCTGTTGCAATTATTGTAGTTATTGCTAAGACAAGGCGTATCTGGTTCAATGATCAGGGTTCAGCATTCTGTTCCCAGCATTGCCAGTGATATGCCTCTGGGAAGCCCAAAAGCAGGATGTAAGTGCAACAGAACCCTTGCACTGTTGACCCCTAACAACTAGGCAGAGGGTTCTGACCCTGGAGAATAAATACAGTTGCCACAACTAGCATCCATTGGTAGCCTTATTTTCTATGAATTTTCCTAATCTCTTTTTAAAGTCATTAATTATGGTGAGCATTGCTACATCTTCTGATAGTAAATGCTACAAACCTGTCTAGGTTCTGTTTCTTGCTCACTTTGGAATGTGGCAGAATTTGGGGGACTAGCTGTTAGATTACATCTTACATCACACTAGTACTGCTGTGATCACTACCCCATTCCATTACCATTACAGACAGGTGAGATTTTACAAGAGCTTTAAGTCACTTAGAGTTGCCAATTTCACTGAAAATCTGCTACACCAAGCTATAATCTTTGAGATACCTGAAGCATGCTCCCTAAGCTCTTTAAACCCATTTCTTAAGATTGGGGGAGGCAAAGTTGCTGGCATTTTTGCCACTGCCTTTTATAATCTTACAGACAAAGCAATGTGTCTTCTTGTGACCAGACTCCTTAAGTGTAATACAAATTGCCTTAGGAAGCGCCTTCCTCCAAAGAAAATGCACCACAGAGTCTGAGGTGGCTGTTAGTTCACTGGTAAAAGGACTACTGAAGTTATAAAGTTCTAATTTGGCTTAACTGAAATGGAAACTTTGCAAGACTGCCAACAACTACATATATATACATTCACCATGTATGTTCATGTATATTATATACAATTAAAAATAAGCTTCAAAAATTCAAATTTCTTTGGAACAGAAGAAAATTATGGATTATTTTTTCTAGGTGTATATGTTTGCTAGCTGCCTGTTTCCACCCCCCCCCCCATTGCTTTTACAATAATTTTCTGGAGCTTTCAGCTTGAAACACAGCAATTAAACAGCTGGAGGGGAAAGCAGCCCAAACTATTACCTATGTTTGAAATAGGTATTTCAAACTCATTTAAAATATTTGACAAGCAAACTGACTAATTTTTTAAAAAAAATCTGTATGTCTGTATGCAACAAGTAATATGTGACTCCAAAATTCAACTCGGGTCTGACAGGTAGTCATTATCATATGAACAAGGATAATTTACATTCACCACAGGTAAAGCCTCTTGACCAGTCCAGCCTGTCCCCTTGGAATGAGCATGTTAAAATTGCTAATAAGAAATGCTGAATAGATTTATTAATTTACCAAAGCATTTGCTTGATTGATCCATGTATATATTACTTTGATATTGTTTTCTGGGGAGAGAGGGTAATGTTTCAAATTGTTGCTACTTGAATTGGAGAGGTCAAAGGTATGAGAGTTATAGTGGGAAGATGAGGCTATCAGTGGCAACTAGCCCCTGTGGCTATGTGCCACTAACAGTAAAAGAAACATGTTATGTTATTCTCGAAGTTGTGTCCGACCCATCAGGACCCTATGGACAACATTCCTCTAGGCCCTCCTATCCTCCATCATCCCTCGGAGTCCACCTAAGCTCACACCAACTGCTTCAGTGATTCCATCTAGCTACCTCATCCTCTGCTGTCCCCTTCTTTTGCCATCAATCATTCCCAGCATTAGGGTCTTCTCCAGTGAGTCCTTCCATCTTATTAGGTGGCCAGAGTATTTGAGTTTCATCTTCAGGATCTGGCCTTCTAAAGAGCAGTCAGGGTTGATCTCTTCTAGGACTGACCGGTTTGATCGCCTTAGGACGATCAAGGGACTCGCAGGAGTCTCCGCCAGCACCACAATTCACAGGCCTCAATTCTTTGGCGCTCAGCCTTCCTTATGGTCCAACTTTCACAGCCATACATTGCAACTGGGAAAACCATAGCCTTGACTATACGCACTTTTGTTGGCAGGGTGATGTCTCTGCTTTTTAGTATGATGTCTAGATTTGCCATAGCTTTCCTCCCAAGGGGCAAGCGTCTTTTAATTTCTTGGCTGCAGTCCCCGTCTGTGGTGATCTTGAAGCCCAGGAAAATAAAATCTGTCACTACCTCAATTTCTTCCTTATCTATTTGCAGGAAGTGAGAGAACCAGATGCCATGATCTTAGTTTTCTTAATGTTGAGTTTCAAGCCAACTTTTGCACTCTCCTCCTTCACCAGCATCAAGAGGCTCTCTAGTTCCTCTTCACTTTCTGCCATTAGAACAGTGTCATCTGCATATCTGTGGTTGTTGATATTTTTCCCAGCAATCTTAATTCCAACTAGCCCCACCTTTCTCATGATGTGCTCTGCATGTAAGTTAAATAGACAGGGTGACAGTATGCAACCTTGCCGTACTCCTTTCCCAATTTTGAACCAATCAGTAGTTCCATGTCCAGTTCTCACTATTGCTTCTTGACCTGCATACAGGTTTCTCAAGAGACACATAAGATGTTCTGGTACTCCTGTCTCTTTAAGAACTTGCCACAATTTGTTGTGATTCACATGATCAAAGGCTTTAGCATAGTCAATGAAGCAGAAGTAGATGTTTTTCTGGAACTCCCTAGTTTTCTCCATGATCCAGCACATGTTGGCAATTTGATCTCCAGTTCCTCTGCCTCTTTGAAACCCTGCCTATTCTTCTGGTAGTTTCCAGTCCACATACTGCTGGAGTCTTGCTTGTAGGATTTTGGGCATAACTTTGCTAGCACGTGAAATGAGTGCAATGGTGCGGAAGTTTGAACATTCTTTGGCATTGTCCTTTTTTGGAACTGGAATGTAAACTGACCTTTTCCAATCTTGTGGCCACTGCTGAGTTTTCCAAGTTTGCTGGCATATTGAGTGTAGCACTTTAACAGCATCGTCTTTTAAGATTTTGAATATCTCATCTGGGATACTGTCTCCTCCACTAGCTTTGTTGTTGCTCAGACTTCCTAAGGCCCTTTTGACTTCACATTCCAGGATGCTTGGCCTGGAGGTCAGTGGCCACCCCATCGTGGTTATCAGAAACATTAAACTCTTTCCTGTATCGTTCCTCTGTATAATCTTGCCACCTCTTCTTAATCTCCTCTGCCAGGTTCCTGCCATTTTGGTCCTTTATCGTGCCCATCTTTGTCTGAAACATTCCCTTCATATCTCCAACTTTCTTGAAGAGATCTCTAGCCTTTCCTATTCTGTTGTGTTTTTCCATTTCTTTACACTGTTCATTTATCTCTTCTAGCTATTCTCTGAATTCTGCATTCAATTGGGTGTATGTTTCTCTTTCTCCGTTGCCTCTCGCTTCCCTTCTTTCCTCAGCTATTTGTAAAGCTTTCTCAGACAGCCATTTTGCTTTCTTGCATTTCTTTTTCTTTGGGATGGTTTTAGATGCTACCTCTTGTACATCTAAAGAGGTAGCATATATGTTGCGAACCTCCGTCCATAGTTCTTCAGGCACTCTGTCTATCAGATCTAATTTCTTAAATCTATTTGTCACTTCTAATGTATATTCATCAGGGATATGATTTAGGTCATACCTGAGTGGCCTAGTGCTTTTCCCTATTTTCTTCAATTTAAGCCTAAATTTTGCAACAAGAAGCTCATGATTTGAGCCCCTGGTCTTGTTTTTACTGACCGTATAGAGCTTCTCCATCTTTGGCTGCAGAGCACATAGTCAATCTGATTTCTGTGTTGACTATCTGATGATGGCCATGTGTAGAGTCGTCTCTTGGGTTGTTGGAAAAGAGTGTTTGCTATGACCAGCATGTTCTCTTGACAAAGTTCTGCCAGCCTTTGCCCTGCTTCATTTTGTACTCCAAGGCTAAACTTGCCTGTTATTCCGGTTATCTTTTGGCTTCCTACTTTAGCATTCCAATCTCCCATGATGATAAGGACATCATTTTTTGGAGTTAATTCTAGAAGGTGCTGTAGGCCTTCATAGAACTGGTCAACTTCAGCCTCTTCAGCACCAGTGGTTGGGACATAGACTTGGACTACTGTGATGTTGAATGGTTTACCTTGAAGTCGAACTGAGATCATTCTGTCATTTTGAGTGTCCTTTCGGCTTTGACCCAGTCACTTCATTTTTTCTGTCTCTATTAAGTACTAATTCTTTGCTCTTCCCCAGTAGCACATTGGATACCTTCTGACCTGAGGGACTCATCTTCTGGCATCATCTCTCTTTGCCTGTTGATACTGTCCATGGGGTTTTCATGGCAAGGGTACTGGAGTGGGTTACCATTTCCTTCTCCAGTGGATCACGTTTTGTCAGAGTTCTCTGCTACGACCTGACTGTCTTGGGTGTCCCTGCACAGCATAGCTTATAGCTTCATTGTGCTACACAAGCCCCTTCGCCATAGCAAGACAATGATCCATGAAGGGGAAAAGAAGCATAATGCTTCGGAAAAACAATGGTGAGGGAACAAAAATGGGAGAAGGCTGTTGCTCCCACATCCTGCTTGTGACCTCCCTGGAGACTTATGGTTGACCACTGGAAAATAATATGCTGGACTAGATAGGCATTTTGGTCTGATCCAGTAGGGATCTTATGTTCTTAAAGGACATTCGTGTGTGGGAGAATGTGTGTCCCTTCTTTCTGCTTCAGTAGTCTGGCTCTGCATCAGATTTTGAAATCTCTGCTTGAGATGCAGCACTTTCTGTAGATATTTGGGGTCAGGAAGCCAATTCTCAGAATTGAATTGACATACTATGGATATGGATACAGTGGATCCATAAAGTGTCCAGTATATGCAGAAGTGTTCATGTGTTTGCTTCCCCATATGCTTTTCCTGCAGCTCCTAGTCCATATTCATTGTGCTGTTGCTTGGCTGTCCTGTCACTTTCCTACTTCAGTTTGTGCTAGATCTTCCCCAGATCTGATTAGTGCAGATTTTATTGTGGCAAGTTCGTCATATGAATGAGTTCTTACTAGCACTATCAGCAGGTGCCAGATGAAACCTAGAAGCTATTCCCCTTTTCTGGAAGGTGAGAATCATAATGTAGACTGTCAAAGTAATTAAATATACACATGCTGCCATCTTTGTGGTGGCCACTTGTCATGGCTGGACCATAGGTATCTCTCTGGAGCAAGTCTGTAGCTAGAAACTGGGGTCAAAACCCAAGAGTGATGGGGATCAGAGAGCAAAGGGCAAGAAAAGGATACCTTGGAAAGCTTTTCTTGCCCTATCTTATTCACATCGTGTTACAGGGGTTCATTTATTGTCTCATATTGTAAGCTTCCTGTGTTTTCCCATTACCGTCTGGTCTTTTTTCTTGTTCCGAAAAATCTTGTAAGGAGAGAAATATAGAATAGTTGCACAGTGCCCTTTGATTAGCAATGTTAGGAGCTACCTGTTCGGAGGCATCCTGTATCGTGCAAACAAATTTTCATGAAGACAGGATGTGCTCTCATACTGCTGCTCACCCAGGAGGTGCTGATGGCCAGCCTGGGTAGAGTCAGTCCAGTAGATTCTTCATGGAGAACCTGTAGTGACGCCAATTGCCACAGGGGACAGTGATTAGCTATTTCTGTTATCACTTACCAGGTAACTGCATAAGTGCATGCCTAAATTTGGCCTTGGTATGAGGACAGGAGGGGAAAGTACTTCTGATGTCCATTCTTTTTTCACATAATTTAACTATATGGAAACCATCAAAGGCCCAGCTCAAATGCTGCACAGTGAACTATAACCTTGCTTAGGCCATGTTGAAATGACCTAAATTTAAGTTTCCAATCCCTTATTTTAAGAGAATTATACAGTCTTTCATATAGACCAAGACTACTGTACTGTAATTTTATTTGCTTGGTATTACACTTGTTTTCTTAGTTTTTTAATTCCTAGTTCTATTCATATTGGGGTGGCTGTATGTTTAAAGTACACAGAGTTCTAGAGAGGCTGTGTTCAAAACAGTTTGATTTTCCAAAGGCAGCCAAGGTAGGCTCAAGTGGGAAAGAGAGCATTTCTTCCATTTAGCTCACTTGCTCTACAAGTGAACATTTCATTGACATGGAGCAAATGGAGTTCTAGGTATGTATTATCCCAAAATACTTAGCTTTTAAGGGCAGTATCAAAGTTGAAACTAGCACCAACATAAATTACATTGTGCAAGCATAAGTTAGCTCTAGCTCAGTACCAACAATATTAGCTGGTGCAATGGGTTTCCCCAGAAAACCTGTCATTCCAACAAACTTTATTGCTATTGCACAAGAGTTTGGGTGCCAAATCAAGTTCTCCAGTGTTCCCCAGATGGCCTCTCACCCTTCACCTGGTCCCAGCTGATTTTGTACAACCACCAATCATTCCCAGGTTTTGTGCAGCTTCTTCCCCATTCTAGATGCTCAAAATGCTTCTCCCGAGGCTTTGTTATTGGCAAGAGGAAGACTCAGCTAAAATATGCTAATATCGTTGGCATTTTGACCCCATATATTTTGTCTTCAGCCCTCCACCACCACTGGAACGCAGTTCCCAAGAGCTTCTTCAAAATGGAATTTGCCTCTCAACACCCTTGTGCTAGCACACCATAATTTAGGTAAGCATTAGTGTTGACTTGGATAATGCCCACTGTGTCTTGGGTACTCATTTAGGGTATGAAAGCATTGTCCAGATGGATCTGCCAGACCTGGTATCAGCTCTTGGTGTCCTAGAGTAATTAGCATGGCCACAGCAACCTAGCAGAGCCCATCAGTACTAGTACTGCACCCCATGCCAGCCAGCTAGTTCTGTGAGCAGCCATTTTGATTTCTTACAATGGCCTGGAAAGACTCTACAGCAGGCATTGTTGGAAATTACAGTGGGGGTGACTACCTGCCCTTGGAATCCTGGTGCCACCATTGTTGCCAGGTTAGCCTGTCAGCATAGAAAGGGCACCACCAGAGTGTATTTTGAGTAGTTCTCCCCCTACAAAACGTGAAGCTAGCACTGTTTCCCTCATTCAGTACACTTGGACAAATCCTAAAACCATTATACCTTTGATATTGGAGTTTAGTCTCCACTTTAAATCCCTGCAAACCTTCTAACATCCTGACAGAATAACAGTAAGTCATAACTTCATTGATGCTTGGAAATCTTCCAATTTTTGATATGGTTTGGATAAGGATACTAGCTGCATTTTAAACTACCTTTGGAGTTGGGAACATTGCATATGCATGCAATATGGATGTAAGAGCTTGAATTTATGCTTTGATATGTTTTATCTCATTATTAGATTAAAAAGCAGTATTTGTATAAAATGTTGTTATGAAAGTGTAGGATAAGCTTTGCTACTAAGGCAGTCACTAATCCTTTCCATTTTTGTACCTGTAAATATCCTTTAATTTATGCATTTTAAATATTTCTCATATACCCTTCATATATATCATATAATAATTTCATGGGGGGAAACTTTGATTCTTGGCTCTTCTCTCCCTCCCTCCCTGTGAGTGTATGTGTTCTGCCTTTGGTAGTTTCATCAAACCCCATGGTTTTCAGTACCCCTACACACAGATGACCCCCAACTCTGTATCACTATTCATGAAGTAGCTTCCTTGCTCAAATCCCAACCTTCATTACTCAGATATTTATTTATTTACTTACTTACTGTGTGCTGCTACCTATTCCAACAGGAATCTCTAAGTGGCATTTCTGCCTGGATGGTTTGTCAGTCCAAGTGCAAATGTCTCATCTTTCTTCCCAAGCTTCTTTGTTTGTTGCCCTTAGCCATGGACAACCTTACCAACCATCTTGTTGAGCAGACTTGTATCATTTGCCCTCTTATCACTCAGGTCATGTGATATCCTTCCTTATATTCCTATACTAGATTCTTGTCCTGAAACCAGCACAGTATCTTTGTTGTTACAGATAAAGCCCTCTGTGGCCTTGGCCCACTTATCTGTCCTTCCTTGCAATTTTGGTTCTTCCAGTGCCACTCAGTCCCCTGTCTTGACTCAGTCATCTCCTGCTCCCTCAAAAGATACGAACCTCTCTTTCTTACTGACCAATATATCTGGAATTGTATCCAAGAACACCTGTATGATGCTACGATTCTAATTCTAATTTAAAATTCTATTCTTTTAAGTCCCCCTTCAAAACTCAGCTTTTAAGTTTTTGGCTCAATCATCTAGTTCCCTTGACATGATGTGATGTAATGTAACTGAAAAGACTTTGTCCATCTTTTTTGAACCAGAAGACATTTGCTAGAGAAGAAAAGATAAAATAGATGGACCATGCCCTTTGATGATGAGTAATAGGAATCTGGAAGCATCCTAGGGCCTTTTTAGGGAAAGAAGTCCTAACAAGATACAACCAAAAAGGTTATTTTTCTACCCATCGGATCTCTTCACCTAGATGCGTAGAGCTCATAGATTTTAGTAGTCCTTAATGGCCCTTCAGAAGAGATAGAAAATGTTACCTAAAATTAAATAAATATTTGCAGATGGCTTAAATAAGGACATGCTTCCAAAGATACCAGAATTGATTAAAGCAAGTGGCAGAATATTATGCTCACCAGAACCATATTCCAGTTAATATGACTCAGGAAGTACAGTGGATACAACCAAGCAACAAAACAAAACAACTCTTGACCAGTTGTTGCAGACTTTCCTGGAAGGGTGTGTTTGTTCCTCAGCATTGGTACCACAACTGAGAAGGCCATGCCTTTTGTACCCATTTGTGAACTTGCAGAGAAACTTAAGAGTGGAAATTCAAATGCATAGTTTTGCAAATCTTAGGTTCCTTTCCCTATTCATCTTAAGTCTATGTCAGTTCATGGCCTTCTTCTCTCTGACTGTGATCTGCTTGTAATGGAGCAAACAATCTTTCCTCTCTATTGGGGAGTCTAACAGAGGCAAACTATAAGAAAATTTGGGTAAAGGCTAAGACTGGAAATTCTGGTAATTTGCTGTGGACTGCATTATCATACCTGAAGTTGCAGTCTCTGTGATTACCAAGAAATCAGGACTGTGAGCGAAATCCAACAATAAATGCATGTGCTTTGCTTCTTTGAAATACATATGCCCGTGTCTTGACACCTATTTTAAAAAAGAAACAATACTTTCCTTACCTTTTCCTTCAGCCTGTGTCCCTAGAGGTCTGTTGAAGGCTAGAATGACAACCAGTAGTTTGGCTCTCTGTCCTGAGCACCTTCAGAAGAGATGGAAAAAGTTATCCAAAGTTAAATATAGCTTTGCAGATGGGTACAATGTGCGAAGCCTGGTAATTCCAGAACCTCTGTCTTGAATGAGAAGTAGTTTAGATGCATCTTGGCAAATCCCACTCTTCTGTCTGTGGTGGGATGAGACTTGTCCTTCCCAGGGCTGTGGTATCTGCAACTAGGATGCACTCAGCACAACTGGAGATTTGCTGGGAGACAAAATGCTATTGTCCATCTTAAAGCCTTTGCCAAAGTTTGCAAAATTTCTAAATGTGCCTTGGGCCAGAATGTGGAGTCTGTGGCTATGTGCAGGCAAGCAGCAGTGCTTTGAAGCGGAAGGAAAAGGTTAGGGGGTGCTGCATATCCTGCTGTGAGCATTAGTATTTAACTTCTGAACCCTCAACCACAGCCTCACTCGTGGGTTACTGGCCTAATATCTCCAAGGGTCTGGAGCCGCTCCCATTTAGTGGCAAGCTCTCTATGAAGCCCTAGTCTCATTTAGAAAAATGTGGTCACTGAGTTTTCTGAATGGCCTTGTTTGGAAGGCCCAGCTCTATTCCCGGGGGTGAGAAAATATGACTCAAAGTAGAATTTACTTTTTTGCGGGCTGTCGCTGTTTTTTCTCATCTTTTTTATTTACACACATTTTAAATGTGCAAAATTATGTCAGTGCAGGTCTGTTGGGTATCTGTGCTATTTATTTATATATGTATGTGCATAGATTTTGCATATCGGTGCAAATGTGAGTGGGGAAGTCGCCTATTCCAATGTAAAAGATGATTTACATTTCTATAAGAAACAGAAGAAGAAATTGTCCCTTTTTCTTGCCAGATTTGATTTACTGATATCCATGATTCCTCAATTTGTCAGCATAATGAGATATCATGCAAGTCAGGCTCTGTGTCATATTTGATTCTGATTCCTGTGTCACATTTTCCACAAGCTATTCACTCCTGTTCCAGGGGCAGCAATGGCAATGGATTTTTTTTTCTTACCCAGCTATTTTTCTCAGTTGTAGATGAAAGAAGCTTTTCATAGTCAAGACTGTAACAAAAACACAGTGAAAATGGGAAAATCTGCTGTGTCCTGCCATCCCTGTTTATGAAAGGGTCATAACTCAGTGGCAGAGCACCTACTTTGCATGTAGAAGGACCCAGGTTCAGACCTAACTTACCTAGGTGGGGCTAGGAAAGATTCTTGCCTGAAACCTTGTAGGGAATGACTTTGTCCATCAATACCAACAGTGATGAGCTGGAAGGACCATTGTTTGAGTTCACTATAATGCAGCTTCCTAAGTTCCATATGGTTTAACTGCAAAGCTCCGCCTCCCCCCCCCCCCACTTAACCAAGCCTATGGTAGAAACTTTAGGTGCAGAAAAGAGGACCCTTTTCCTGACTCTCAAGGCTAACCTAAATATTACAACCTAACATGTAATTTGGACTTTCATGATTTCATGCCCTTCACTGTGCCATATTCCCTACAGAATTTATTTATTGCATTTCTGTACTGCCCATACGGCTCTCAGGGTGGTGTACAATATACTGTATATAACAAAAAACCCAGCAATAAAACAGAACAATAAAAAAAAACTAAGCAACACTACAAACTGAATAATAAAAATTACAACAGTCCATAAATCAACTCCAGGCACCGAAGCAATGATAAAACTAGTCTAAGATTGGTTATGTCAGAATCCCGGAATCTCAATTTGAGAAGAGGAAATAAAACTCAGGGTCGTAGGAAAGATCAGTCGTTATGAACCTCCGCGTCTTTATTGTCTATCCCAGGTTCCCGCGGTTGACTCACGATAATGCATTACAAGGCTAGCAGAGATAAACTCGCTGCAAAGCTTCAATACCATTACAGGGCATTTATAAGTACACAGGTACAGGAAAATTGATGACAGAATGCAGAGATTACAGTAAGTTTCTGAGGTCGTCACATACAGAACTGATAAATGTCATTCAATCACACTGTAACAATGAGATTAAAATATTTCTAATTGCCTGTATTGACACTTTAGTTGAGTAACTTGAACCCATCTCCAGGTCTGCTCAGACATGCAAATTCAAGCTACTAGAAACTGTTCATGATAAGCTCAGACCCTTATCTCGACTCTAAACAGTCTGCAAGATCAGGGCACATGAAGCCCTCTGGGCTATCAAAAGATTATTGTAAACTGAATTCCAACAATGACTATTTACAATTTGGACTAAAATGGCCTGTCTACTGTAGCCTACAGCTAAAGGTGAGAGAAAGGAGCAGGGAATGCCATTTTAAACAGTGACTGCTTGGTTTTGAGAAGGAAGACAGGATTTGATCCCACAATGCAAAGGCACACAGGAGTAATGCTTTTCATACAGGATTTACCCAGTTTTCCCAACAGTTATAACAGAAATATTAATAGCTCTGAGTTTTAAAATGTCTGCTAAATAAAGTCTGTCACACCAGGCATACCTTGTTGGGGAGCATGTTCTACAGATGGAATGCAAGCATGGAGGATGCCCCTCTCTTGTTTGGCTCTCAGAAGGACCTCTCCAGCAGATCTTAATGGTTGGGTAGGTAATTATGCCTCTCATTGCATAAGCTGCTTTTTGGTTCAGGAAAGATGCCACGCTTTGTTCTTCTAACAGGACTCCAGCATGGAAGGAATATATTAGAACTCTTTTCTGGCTTACTACAATTCCAATCCTGATTGCGGGTGGCAGCTGCTGTTTAAAGAGGAAAAAATTAGCAAAGTGTGACTCATAGTTTGGTCCTCAGCTACTGCTGTTGTTTACCATGATGTTTTGATCTTTGATATGACTACAGTCAAACAGGTGAGGTTTGGCAATGATGAAGGGTGCGCATGTGATTTAAGTGCTGCCTTTTCCCTCCAGGAGGTGGTGCTGGCATAAGGTGGTGGTGGTGGTGATGTCCTTCCCTGGTTTGCTTTTTTCCTAAGTTGTACTCTAGTATTGGAAGAGAGTTTGGTTGGAACAAAAGCACTTTGGTGGGATGAGTTATGGGAAAGTGAGGATGAGGAGGGTTCAGTACCAGGGGCAAAGGCATGGCATCACCAGTTTCAGGCCAGAAAATGGTGACCCTCAAGGGGCTGAGGAAATTGTATAATTTATAATATGACTCCAATTTTCTGTTAAAGCATTTTGAACATGACAATCCTATGTCAGATGGAATGGTCACTGACTTCCTGAGTGAGAAGTTTCTTTGTTCTCTGAGCACTCTTGAAACACATTAGGCATAACAGCAGAAAAATAGGGTGTGTTTATGAATAAATTCTACTATTTCCTTGTGGCATTCATCTCTTTGTCTTTTTCTGCCTGAGGGCTCAGCTTATGTCAACTGCCTCACCCCACCCCCCTTTACTCTAAAGAGCAAAACTAATGCACCCTTAGCACCAAACTGTTGGTGATTTTTATATGATGCTTTCTCAGCGCCACTCTTTCTTACAGCTTGTGACATTTTGGTTGGTCCTTCTCTAATGTGACTTTTGGATTTTTTTTCTTTTTCTTTTTTTATATATATATTATTAAAATTTTTAAACTAAGACTGAAAAATCAAACATCACAAACATTAACATTGGATTCACTGGGTCAACCTCCTACTACATATTTTTTAACATTCTAATATCAAATTCCAGTTAGTTTATCATAGTTTGAAAAACATCTCTAAATTTATGCCAAGTCCCATTTCTCCAGCCAATTATAAAAAGAGTCCCAAGTTCGATAGAAATCAGTATCCTCTTTCTCCTTCAACGATATAGTTAGTCTATCAATTTCTGCACAGTCCAAGATCTTTCTTAGAATCAATCCATTGGTGGGCAGCTCCTCACTTTTCCAATATTGAGCAAATGCAATCCTCGCCGCTGTAATTAGATGCAACATCAAATAGATTTCCTGTCTGTTAACATCTTCCAGTATAATGCCTAACAAGAAAACTTCGGGTTTAAAAGCAAAGGGTTTTTGTAATATTTCCTCCATCCATCTGTGTATTTTAATCCAGTACTTTTTTGCGTTGTCACAAGTCTACCACATATGATAAAAAGTACCCACTTTATGTTTACATTTCCAACATCTATTTGACATATTTGGAAACATCTTAGCTAGTTGACTTGGTGACAAATACCATCTATAGAACATTTTATATGTTTTCTTTATACGAAGTTGCTAAAGTTACTTTAATGTTTCTTTCCCATAGTTTTTGCCACTTTTCTAGTTCAACATTAAATCCAAAGTTTTGTGCCCATATTATCATAGTTTCCTTAACCTGTTCTCCTTCCATTTTCCTGTCAAGTAAAAAATCATATAGTCTTTTAATAATTTTCTCATCTGTTTTAAGCATCACTTGATCAAATTCTGTTAGGTCCTCTATAGAACCCCCATCTTTTACAATCCTTAGCATATCTTGATTGCATCTGCACCTTATACCACCAGGAAATATTAAGTCCCTGTTCTTGTATTCCTTGCTCCAGTTTCAGGCCACTATCCTTATCCAGGATATCGCCATATCTTATGATCTTTTCAAAGTTCAATACATTTGGATATACAAAAGCTTCCATAGGTGAAAGCCATCTTGGTAACTTATTATACAGTTTTAGCTTTAGTTTTTCCCACACTGACATTAAAGATCTTCTAATAAAATGACTCAGGAAGGACCCATGTGACTTAGCTTTTTCATACCACATATAAGCATGCCATCCCATCTGCAAGTCATGACCTTCAAGATACAAAATTCTCTTATTTTGCAACGTTACCCATTCTTTTAACCAACTTAAAACAGACGCTTGATAATACAACATCCAATCAGGAAGACCAAAACCTCCATTTCTTTTAGCTTCCTGAAGCATTTTTAATTTAATCCTTGGTGTTTTTTTTCTCTAAATAAATCTCGAGATATGAAAGTTTAAGTCATCAAAGAATTTTTTATCAATTTTTATGGGAATCATTTGAAACAAAAACAAAAGTTTAGGTAATATATTCATTTTGACAAGAGCTATTCTTCCCATCAAAGATAATTGTAAATTGGCTCATTTTTCCAAAAAGCCTTTAATATCCTTCAATACTTTATCATAATTGTCTTCTTTCAAGATAGTACATTTAGCTGTAAGATAGATTCCCAAGTATTTAATCTTTTTAACAATCTGCAAGTCTACTTGTTCCTGGAGTCTTTCTTTTTGTTCTCGCGTAAGGTTTTTAACTAACAATTTCATTTTTTCTCTATTTTCATTCCCGTAACTTCACCATATTCTTCAATCCGTTGTAGAAGTTTGGGCATTGTTGAAAAAGGTTCCTCCACAGATCATCCACAAATGCTTGCAATTTATAACTTTCATCCCTAATTCTAGTTCCTTTGATGTCCTCGTCATTCCTAACACATCTATTCAGTACCTCTAAAGTCATAATGAACAAGAGGGGTGACAGAGGACATCCTTGTCTTGTGCCCTTTTGAATCTCTATAGGGTTTGAAAGTTCTCCATTAATTAAGATCCTGGCCGATTGCTTTTGATAAATACTTGACATTGCATTCATAAATCTTTCACCAAACTCCATTTGAATCATCTGTTGTTTCATAAACTGCCAATTAACATTATCAAAGGCTTTTTGGGCATCTAAAAACAATAAGGCCATTGGTTTTTCGGTATGTATCTCATAATATTCTAAAATATCCAAGATAGTTCTCAGGTTATTCTTCATTTGTCTTTTTGGCAAAAAGCCATTCTGGTCTGGACGGATAAAGTCTATTAATAACTTCTTTAATCTTTCTGCGAGTATGGAAGCAAAAATTTTGTAATCCACATTTAATAGTGATATAGGTCGGTAATTTTGAATCTGTGCTACATCCATATCTTCTTTCAGTATTAATGTGATATTTGCCTCCATCCAAGTAGTCGGTATCTCAGCATTTAACAATGCTTCATTACATATGTCTTTTAAGAGTGTAGCAAAAATTGCTTTGAAAGATTTGTAAAACTCGACTGGTAGTCCATCCGGGCCAGGAGTTTTGTCATTCTTTTGTTGCTTGATTGCTTCTATTACTTCCATGATTTTGGATTTTTTTCTAATGAACCAACAAACCATCTACAATTTTTCTAGTTTCCGGTGTATTGTTAAATGCAATGCAGAGCAAACAGACTCATAGTCAGCTCTACAGATTAACTGTATCTGTGGTTTTCAATCCCTGGTCCATGGACCAATGCCGATCTGTCGGAGATTTCTTGCCAGTCTGAGGGGGAACTGCATCCCACTGACCACAGACCAGTACAGGGGCTGTCTGTGCTCCAATACCACTTCCTCAGTTGGCGTCGTGTTCATCGGGTGTGTGCCAGTGCTGCTGGGGTGGGGTCAGGGGTGGGAAGAGATGGCTCAGTGGGATCTGGCTGGGAGCCATGCTGCTCCAATTTCAGTATTTTGGTCTTTCGTTGGCATTTTTGTTGCTTTCTGGTTGTTTTGGAGAATGTTCATTGTTTTGGTGTTATGTTTGGAAACTAATAAACAGAATACTGTATTACGTGTATGGTGCTTTTTGTTTCTGCCTCAGCAGCCCCTGAGGTGATTTTCCTGTTTTTGCCATTACCCAGTTGTGAAAATGTTGAAAACCACTGTTCTGTATCTATTTTGCAGTAGCTGCATCTTGGTTATGGAAATTATTCAAATGAGCACAGGTTTGTAACTGAGGTCTTTAAGGTTGCCTTACACAGACAAGTCTGAGATGGAACAGTGAAAATTCCCAGGGTAGGGTAGTGATATAGTTGGATTGAAAAATTCCAGTTCATTGTCAGATGCATCCTCGGTGTCTTGGTTATTTTCAGAAGAAATCTCAAGATTTTCACTAATCTAAATCTCTGTTAGGAACATGGAAATCCTTGTATCAAGTCAGACTGTCAGTCCATCCAGATTTGTATTGTCTACACTGATTGACAGCAACTCTCCTACTTGTCAAGCAGGCGTCATTCCCAGACCTGGAAATTCTAAGGACGAAATGTAGGCAGGGACCTTTTACATGTGCTCCACCAAAAGATAACACCTCTTCTCCATGGTTATAAGACAAGATGATCATGGATTCTGTATAAGATTTTGTGGGCTGCTTCATGATGTTAGATTTCAAACCTGCATTAAACATTTCATATTTTTGTTAATTAATTGATTAACTCATGTTTGATACAGAAGAGACATTTTAAAAAAATCCAAAAACCAAAACAGAATTCAATTCACCATGAATATTGTTATTGCTAAGCATCAATTAACACATCTTGTTCAAATCCTGAATTTCTCAAATATTTAGATCATGAAGTAAGGAAGAAAAGCTATCTTCATCTCTTTTCTCATGGCTTCAAGCCTCTTAATTGCTATGATAAACTATACTCATAACCATAACTATGGGTAGGAATGCACCAAATAGCACATTGCATCCCTCTTGTTAGCTATCAAGAAGAAATCATGCTGGTCAAAGAAATCTTCTAAATTTACGGCCATTTACTTGGACATAAATATTTACTTCTTTTCCAAGTATACTTAGGACTACAGCCATTAACGGGGGAAAGGGATTTACAAGAGACACTTTAAATCCGCTTAAATCTAGGAGACATCACTTTTGAGTATTCATTGTATTATTATACTATCATCATCATCATCATCATCATCATCATCAGGCAAGTATAGTTTGACAACCTTAGTATCATTCTAGGAAATGCAAAAACTTCTTTAAGTATGTATTATGAAAATAGCCTTTTTAAAAATCTTCATGGCCAGTAATGGGACAAATCTTACCCTCAGGATACATTTTTCATTGCAGAATTAGTCCTACCATGTAGCCCTTCTAGGACAGGAATGGGATGCTCCAGCTCATAGGTGAAAGCTTGTCCTTGGCAATTCCCCATACAGCTTGTGGAAATTCTCTCCCAGGTCAGGTTGTGCTAGAGAAAAACTGTTTTTCTTTAGTGCTGGAAGAAGAGATGTGCTCTCCTTTCCAGCCACTTGGAGTAGAAAAATAAAAGCATTTGTGCAAATTTTAAAAGCGTTAGTTCATGATAAAGTTGTTGAGATACTCACCAGCAATTAGTTTTGGCTTCAGTATATTTGGTGAAATTATTAATCTTGGCAGTACCAGCTGAGTTAGTCATTTTATCAGGCCAGGTTATAATTGCACAACACTGGGAAGCAAGTCTGTCTACAAGTTTGATTCTGTTTTCTTCACTGATTGAAGATAACAGGGATTCCCAGTGCTAAAGAAGGGTGTCTTGATGATTAGCAATGTGCATATAAAACACACACACACTCCGCGCTCCCCTCATGCTCCCCTCTGCAGCAGAAAGTGACTCCAGTGCCATCAGGTTTGAGGGACAGGGCTTCTGAGGAAAAGCTTCAGGAGTTATGGGCCTGCTACATAATGTTAATCTGTCCTCAGCTGATAATTAAATCTCAGCCCTGCGACCAAAACACTTCCTTTCAGTATTCTACTACACTGTTACTTCCACAGTATTAAACAGTGTTTCTGAATGCCAGCCTGTTGCCCTTTTTTTCCACACACACAAATGAGCTGACACAAACAATATCCCCAAATAGTTAACAGTCTTTTCCATTAGGGCACTTTTTTTCCTAGTGAATATTAGCATATGGGGTCAACAATGATCTGTGCAAAAACTGACCCAGGGAAGCAGATTTAGGGCACTGTCCTACACATTTAGACAGAAAAGAGTCCTACAACTTCCAGCAGAGGGTATACTGAGAGTTGTAGGGCTTATTTCTGTCTAAACTTGCATAGTACGGTACTTTTACTAGTCCAAGGTACATTGATTAGAATCTCGCTCTGGGTAGTAAAATGCCCCCAAACCCACCTAGGAATATTTCTTTGTCTCTGTTTAAGAAGCAATGTATGTTTTAATAAGTCATGTAGCAATTTTTTAAAACCAAAATTGGGGCAGGAAAGCAGAATTAAGTGTCCTTCTTCCAACACTACTTAGACTGGGATTCAACTTGGAGTAGAAGAATGTTCCCCAAAAGCATTAGTGTACATATTTTAAAGTTTTAGTTCATGGTAAAAATGTTGGTATTTTCATGCACTTTGGCTTCAGTATATGTGTAGAATTAAGAATCTCACCAACTGAGCAGTCTGAGCATGCTACCAGGCCAAATTATAATTGCACAATGCTACTTTATCACCACACCAGGAAGTGACTCTTTCAATAAAAAGTTGGATCCTGTTTTTCCATCCTTATCACACATCTTTTCATGCCTCCAGTGGTTTGGGACACATTGAAATTCTAGATTGATGACGCAGGGTGCAGTGGTTACTCTGGGTTGTGGCTAATGTAAAATAACAAATATGAATATATTGTGTAAATGTTTGTATGGTACATATGTGTGTACTGCCTTGCTGGTACAAATTAAAGCTTCCTAGTAAAATATACTGGAAACATGAGAATAATAGAAGGACTACATTATAACATTTAAGATTTTCCTCCCTTGATTTCCAGTTTTTATCATAGCATCCAGTAGCATGTATTGGAGCAATTTTACTTCATCTAGTAAAAAAACTATCAAGCCTATAACTGCACTGTGGATTTTCAGTTTGGACCACAGGAGTGTCTTTTAATACCTGCATAACAGAAACTCAGCCTGTGAAAATTTCTCAGGGACCTCATCTTGATGGCTCACCTATTGAATTTCTGTTATGGAGTAGTTACAAGCAAAAGAGCCCTGCTAGGAGGGAAAGGGAATGAAAACTCTGGTGGACAAAAACAATTTTTTATGGCTGACATGACCAATATATAAGCCTGAAACCCAACCCACATAATTAGTGGTTCCTGAATAAATAGACAATGGGATAGAACATATCCCTAAACACAAGATCTGAGCTTTTCAGTCATTACTGTGGGAACGTTCTCCTATATAAGCAGTTGAGGTGGATCTGGGCAATCACAGCATTGGCTTTAGAACTTCTGTTTCCTTTGCTTCTTTGAAGTTTCATTCTTGTCAGTGGCAATTCTGTGATGCTCTTCCTTGAAGATTATGATGAACAAACTTGTATGTTCTTCACTACTTTGAAGAAGAGCCCACTGTACTTATGACTGATCCCTACTTTGCCCGCCCACTTTGAAATCTGATCACTCATCTTTGCTTTTCTTCTGGTTAGTTTCATTAAGCTTTCCTAGTGGCTATTAAAGCAATATTTTCAAGAGCTGAAGTTGAGAGGCAGAACAAAAAACTTTGTCAGTTTTCCTGCAAGCTCAATGGAATAAACCTTGCAAAACCTGGATTTAGAGATCAAAGCAGAGTAACTTGCTAAATATCAGCTCTTTAGATTTTGCTAACCCCAAGTTGTTCAGTAGCTAAAAGTGAATTTAGATATGTACACAGTACCCTCTGGGAATCAAATGCAAGATAGTTGGCATATGCAACTATCTGGGAGGGAATAAGGAAGGATTTAAGCATATCTTCCTTGTGTCTTCTAAGGCCTGGTGCCATCAGTCCCATTTAAAAGTTTTCTAGTAGTCTTGCTATGGCTAAAATACAACCGAATGTAGTTTGGATGCCATGCTACACATGTAGGAAAATAATAACTTTGGCTGGAAAAATAACATTATCAAGAGCTTTACAGTCTCCAGATTAAACATTTTCCCATTCCTGACAGCCTTCAATCCTTCCCCATCTTCTTACAGAGCCAGGTTTTTTTTTGGGGGGGGGGGGTGTTGTCCAACACTGATCTTCAACTTGGATTTCAGAAATGTATATTGGCACTCCTGCATAAAAATCTCAAATACACCAACTTGAAATGGAATAACCCATCCAGATGATCCATTCACTGCAACATCAGTGATGGGTAACAAATATGAAAATGAAAAGCGCAGAAACAGACCTCAGCTGAAGTGATGAAATCTGATGAGATACCAAATGATTTAATACTTATATGTTTCGGAAATAGTTTATTTCTTTCACTTATTTTGGAAAAAAAACAGACAATATATGGTTTCCTTGCAGAGTTCTGTCAGGTAGGGCCAGGTCTGCTTAGCTTTAGCAACAGAATCATATTGTGTACCTTTTGATCATTCCCTGGCCTTACCTTTTTGGTTAGTATGTGAACAATGCCTATATTACAAGAAGGGAAAAGCTATGAAGACCTACAAGTCTGTACTGAAGAGACAGGCACAACCCAAATCTGACCACTTACCAGAGGAATTGCATCCCTTGTTGAACAAAGATCAGTTGTATTGTTGATGTTTAGCAGGAGTGAGTTGAACAACTGTATTTACAAAGCCCAGTAGATGGAAGCCAAATAAAGCGATCATGATCAGTTACATTTGCCATAGTGTCTGTTGCTGACCACAGGATCACAAAACTGTAGTGCTAACAGAGACACAATGACCTTCTAGTTCAGCCTTCCCCAACCTAGTATTGTTCAAAAGTTTGGATTATATATCCCATGATCCTTGCTAATTTATCATGCTGACTGGGACAGATTGCAATTGTAGTTCAACTCCATGCACTGAAGCAAAAACCACCATACCAGATGAGCTTCTCTGACAAAATACAGATTATAGTGTACTACAGAGAGCAGGAAGAACCACAGTGAGCTATATGAGAAGTAAATATATCAATTGTTTATTTTAAGTGTTAATTATTACATTTCATGTTTATATTACACACAGAAAAGGCTTGATCCCATGCAAACAGATGTGTCTAAAAACCTTAATTTCAATGGACTTAGATTAGGCTGATCCTAGCTAGACTCAAGCTGAACATTTTTTAAATAAAAAGAAATAAGAGGCAATTTTCTTTCATTGCTATGTCTAGTATAATAAATGTAGCTAGTCAAAGAAACTACCGTAACTCTGTCATACATGCTTCTTGCACATTTGAGCTATGTATCAAGCACTGATTTGTTCCAAGTTTGCATTGAGAAGGACTTCAGAGTTGCTTGCTTGTAAAGAAACTCTTGAGAATGGCACCTTAATTCTCAGCCAATCTATGGAATTGAAACTTTGTGCCGATTTGGGCCATTTGTCCCATATGTAAGTGCATCTTGGGATAGGTGTATATTTTCCTCTCCCTCACTAGAACAGTGGTAATCAAAATGATTGAGAGAGAAAAAACACACTACACCTGGTCAGACTTTATCATATTTTAATCTAGTCAGGTACTTTATGAATTACGTCACTGATGGTAATAATTGAGCAGTACAAAAAGAGTATATAGCATGATCTGGCTAGGAAAAACCTGTTGTGTTTTTCTCATTAGAGAGCTTCATTCCTGGTTGTCATTGATTGGTAGTGAATGGGTCCTTTCACCCCATTCCTATCACATGAGTTCTTGTTGGTCTCCAGGGTGGTAAGTAGAATGCATAAATAGCTAACTGAATTTCCTCTATTAGCATGCTCTAATATTATCTATCTTGGATGCTACAGTTGTGCAACAAAGAAGGGAACTGGTTAGCGCTTGCTCCAGAGAATATTTCATGAAACCATTCTGGAATATAACACTAAAGCAAAGGGAGATCCCACTGATGCCGAGTCAGCTCTTCCTGCTGTTAAGGTTTAAATTTCAAACCTTCACAAGATAAAAGTTGAGTGTTGTATTTAAAGAAACTCAAGAGTACAGGCTTTTCTGATATTACTTTGCCCCTTCCTTTGCAGATATTGATGAATGTGTTGATGGGACTGACAACTGCCACATTGATGCCATCTGCCAGAATACCCCCAAATCATACAAATGCATCTGCAAATCTGGCTACACTGGCGATGGAAAGCACTGCAAAGGTAGGGAGAATAGGTCAGTCCATATCTCTGCCTAGATTTATGCTGCTAAATAAAAGAAAAAGCCCTGTTACTTTTAGCAGAGTTCTTATTAGCTGTGCTTTAGCTTCAGTGATGTTTCTTAAGTGTCTGTTAGAAATGTGAAGATTGTTTTGGTACCATCTCAGCCAATATGGTCAGAAGAAGTGTTTTTCCAGAAGAGTTTTCATTTTATTTGTTTGGCTAAATGAATGTATTATTTATTTCATTGGCTTTCTTCTGTTCCTTTGGGAAACATATAAGCTTGCTTGGGGATCCCAGGCCAGGCTGTCTCTATTTGGACACTGACTAGGCTGAGGCTTGCTTAGTTTTAACTGTTATACCCTCAGATAATTCTATCGACCTCAGAAAATTTGGTGAGTACTATGTCAGCATTCCTTATCTCCCCTCAGTGATGCACTGTGGATATTTTGTTCACCATGTCATTTGATCTAACATTTCTTTCTGGTCCTTTACTGCTGAATTCTAAATCAAAGGAGTGGATCACTGTGTGCAGTTGGGTTTAAATGGGGCAAGAAGGATGGGTGACTGGCATTATTTTTATGTGACTTTACCAATTATTCTGATTTAAAAATTTGGCTGTCATTGTAATAGTTCTAAAGCTTCCTCTCCAATGAATAATTGTTTTATCAAGGTCATCTTGAAACACAAATGTGAAGGCCAGACTCTGAAAACATGGGAAAACCAGGGACTCCTAGAAATTCTTGATCAAATAAGAATGTGAAACTTGCAAAAAGAGGAAAACAGATGGCTGTTTCTGGACTTATTTTGGGCAATGGAAGCAATTCATTCATCCGGTATATGATGTAAAATTCACAATGAGCACAACTGTAGTGACTTTATTGAGAGGAACTGGTATAGAACTTTAGTGGCAGTTTCTGACAGGATATGGGGTGTGGACTATGTAAGGTCTTGGACCATGTTAAGACCTTAGTGATTAGTGGTTTTCAAGGATTTGCTCTAAACTGCTTTGAGTGTATTGTAATAGAATACCATTTGTCAAACAAATACATAAAGGCATTGGTGGGATCATAAACATTCTAGTTTAAGTCTCCAGCAGATTTCAGGCACTGGTTTAGAGGGAAGCTGGTCATTCTTGGTTCTGATGTTCTCCCAGATTCCTGATATTTTCATTTCTATACACAGATGTTGATGAATGTGAGCGTGATGACAATGCTGGTTGTGTCCACGAATGTGTCAATATCCCAGGGAATTATCGATGTACCTGCTATGATGGTTTTCGTCTGGCACATGATGGCCATAACTGCCTTGGTAAGTTCTTTACACACTGCTAGGCTGTTTACAGTAAATAAGTATAAGTTTGAGTTGGAGAAAAATAAAACAAATAAGATGTAAAATTCTTAATTCTGAAGCAATCTGAAGTTGGCCTGAAATATGGATTATTTGCATTCTGAATCCCAGTATTGAATTCTTCCAATGGATTGCTCTGTATGTCTTTTTGGATTCAGTGACATTGTTAAAAAGAGAGGCACATTTCTGCAGAGGTACTTAATGTGGTTGGTGTCATGGCTTTTAACCTATTAAATCAGAAAGCACTGCATTCTTCAAAGCAAACACAGGCAATGGACTCTGATAAATAAAAAATATCTGTTGAAGCCTGCTTTCTTAGAATCAAACATTCATTCTTCCTTGTCATTGTCCTTTTGTTCTGTCTTGTATATGGTACAAGAAAATACAAAAAGCATATTGGTTCAAATAGTTTACTGTTTCTGCTGACTTTCTGCCATCACGTGGCATTGCATAAACACTCCAGCTGTAAAGCTGTACTGCAGTTGATTCTCTGTCCCACAGAGAAATGCATGCTGCTCTCAAGTGGTTTCTGTTCTCCTCATTAAAAGTCCGCACTCTAATCACCACCCTTTCTCCAGGGACAAAAAGGGGGCAGCTGAATTTAATAGCCAGAGAACTTATGAAACAAAATATTGTGTTGGTAAACAAACCTTTACTTTTCAACCCTTTATTCCAGTGGAGTTGGGGGAATTCACCAAGACACAGAAGAAGGATGGAGAAGACAGTTAAATCTCTTGGATTATACCATAGAAACAAGAATACAGTTTATGCAAGAATTTTAAAATTATTGACATAAACTATTAATGACAACTTTCTCCTTTTAAAAAATTATGTGTTATTGTCAAAGATGTAGGGCATCCTTTCCCAAACTAGGATTTGTTCTGATATGTTAGGACTGCTATTCAAAGCTTTCTAGTCAACCCAAATCTGGGAATCATAATGAAGAAAGAAAGAATTTTCTCTCCAGTGAATGATTATTAAAATGGAGCTAGGTAATTGCCTTATACTGAGTCAGACCATTGCTTCACCTGGCTAAGTATTATCTTCACCAGGGCAGTAGAAAGTAGATCTCCTTCGAGGTAAACAAACTTCCATTTGTTCATTCAGTTCCCACAAGCACTTGCCAATGATTAGGAATTCTGGGAGCTGAAATCCAATGTGTGTGGACATGATCAAGTTCTACTTGTGATCCCTGATTGGCTGGGATTCTGCAGTAAAGGAGTAAGAAGTCTCAAGAAAATGGTGCTAAATCAGTTTGGCAACAGTAGCAATGAAGAGGTGTGGAAGTTGAATATTTTCAGATGGGTTAAGTGGGGGAAAAGCCTGGGTGAATCACTTCTTTTGCCTAAAAACCTGAAAAGGCAAATGTCAATCAACTATCTTAAAAAAGAAGAAGAACAAATACACTTGTTAAAGCTTATGCTACTCACTCCCACCTGCTGAAGTTATCATTCACAGTACAAAACTGTCTCAGTGGCATTGGAAGGTTTCAATGCAGACTAGGGATTTCAGGAGCATTGAGCAGGAGCACTCACTTCCTGCTCTAATACGTGCAAGCAGGATCGAGACACCTACAATCCCCCTCAGCCTTTTCCTGTCCCAAAGCCAAGAGAAGTATCCTGGTTGATGGAAATAACATTGCACAGGTTTCCTGATAGGGGTTTTGAGACCTGCAGTCCCTGCTGCTGTCTTCCTGTCAACTGGGATGACAGGGATAGAGGAAGCAACTCTTTGTTAAGTGCCCTTGAGTGTGTGTTGGCTATTGAATTGAATACTGGCAAAGCCTTTGGCTCTTTGTGAGTGTTTAATTTAAACATTTGCAAATACTTGTACCCTTTGGCATCAAACAGTGGGAGCTTGTGCATCCCTAGTCCAGACACTCATTATCTTCAGCTTTTGTTCCAACAGGTGAGCAGTGCAAGCTTGCTACAGGTTGCTATATGTTCAAGACAGCATTCCTAGAAACTTTGCCTGTCAGCAGCAAGTCCTGGCGAGCCCCTGGATGCTGGCAGATGGATTGCCTGCTTGCCAGCCAGGGTGACTCACAAAATTATTAGATACGCAGCCACAAATAATGAGACAGTCTTAATTAAGGACTGCAAAGAAAGTGGTTTTCTCTTTTAATTTCTGTACTTGCAGGAATTATGTATCAGTTTTTTTAAGCTCCTGAAATAAGAAATATATATTTTAAATGGCAGCAGGGAACAATTGGAGCTTATCATGACTATATGAAACTGCTTATATGGAGTCAGACGATCGGCTCACATATCCTGGTTTTGTCAGCTGGTGGCAGGGCTTCTGCAACTTACTTGGATTAATTTTCATGCACTCTCCTAATTGAGTTGCTTTAACTGGAGATGCAGGAGAATCAACTCAGGGCTTCCTTGGTACAAAGCATATGTTATGCTGCTGCCTAATTGGGTGCTAAATGAGCTTATTTTTATTTTTTATCATTTTAATAAATCTCTCCAGTATTGATATGATGACATTACACAAAATTTTTAAGCCATCAAAGCTGGTAACACAGGAAAGTTAAGAGAAACAAGACTGTGGAAGGAAGCAGGCACCCTCTTCTTGGCTTTCCAAAGCTTCTTGGAAAAACGGTGTCATTTGGATGAGAACAGGGCAGGCAAAAGGTAGATTGGGATCGACTGGGTAATTTTCAGTAGATTTCTGACTAACAATTCTTTAAGAACAATATTTGTTAAGGCTTCTCCCTACTTCTAAATTAGTTTGCTGAGGTGGAAGGGAGCTTGGGAGAGTGGGGGAGGAAAGAGACAACACGGATTGTGTGCCTGTGTGTGTGTGTGATAGACCTGCAGTTTATTCCTGTTGCTGAAAATAAATTGCCTGGATGAGCATGTGCTCAGAGCTGCCCTTGACCCTTAGTTCCAGGAACATATTCTCCATTCTTCCAAACCATCATTATGAACCTAGCTCTAGATGATGACCTTCACAAGTCAAGTCAAAAAAGAAAGTATATCCCACAAGCCTGATAACTTGCCTGCTGCTGAAGGGGAGAGGGAAGGAGGTGCAAAAAATACCAGCTTTCCAGGCCATCAGTGAAGCTAAGGTGTCTGTCCTGTAATTCGTTTTACTCTGCGTCTCTTATTTTTGCCCTCTCCCCATACTTCCTTGCTAAGTTATTGCTCCTTTGGTCAGCCAAAGCTTGATTTGTGCAAATCTGAGCAGCAGCACGGGCCTTCTTTCTGAAGCTGCCTATATGATGCATCAGCCTTCTTCCCAGCTTCTTCCTTTTTCTGCAATTGAGTTCAAAGCTTTTATTGCTCTAGTCCAGTGTCAAACTGCATAGTGGGAAAAGATTGTCATGCAACTATCTTTTGTTGTGTCTGGACGTACAGTTTAAGTAAAAACAGCAGCAACAGCTGGGATTCTTCAGAGTTATTTAAACACTAACATCTCTTCAGTGAAATTTTGCCCCTCCCACCCTCATTGCCCTGGGGTGACATGCTGAAAGATTGTGATCTCTATGTTATATATTTCAAACACATTTTTCGGGGGAAACTCTGGCAGCAGGAGGCATCTGGCTCCAGCATCCTACTCCCATGCAGTAGATCTGGGAGTACGGAGCTCTTGATGTGGTAATAGTGCTGTCCAAGGCTTGAGAAACTGTATCTCAGGCCTGGAAGTAGGGAACACATTTCTGTGTATTGAAAAATTTGGTGGTTTACATCACATTTTTACATTTACATGTATATCCCACCATTTTGCTATTTCAAGGAAATCCAGGTGGCTTAGACTGTCCCCCACCACTCTTGTGATTCTCACAACAACTAGGTGAGGTAGGTTAGGCTGAGAGTGAGTGACTAACACAAAGTCGTCCTGTAAGCTTCATGGCTGAATGGGGACTGGAATCTAGAACTCTTCAGTCCCACTCTAAACACCATGCCATGCGGGTTTAGGCAGTGTTTCAGGGAACTCAATGGATAAAGGCTCTTTCCAGAAGGAGAATCAAGAGCTTTAAGTTTTCCTTTCCATCTTTTTTCTTACCACAAAAAATGGAAGAAGAAACTAATTGCTGTACAAAACCTTCTAATTAGAAACACTAGGGGCCTTCCATCTGGAAACGTCTGACTCTGAAATCTTACTACACAGAATATTTTGTGACTGTTATGGACCAGGCTTCCATTTCTTCATCTATTTCAAGAGCTGTGAGACTGGCCACTGCTTCTTCGTCTTGCCGTAAAAGAACAACTGTCAATTCCAGCATTGCATGGAATTTCAGAACTGATGGAAGCAAGATAGGCAGACCCCTCACATGAGTCCATCTCCTTCCTTAATAACAGAGTATGGATCCTGGTGCAGTTAGAACCTTATTCAGCTTCAGTGAGCATTCTGCTCCTGCAGTCAGCCACAGGCTAACAAAACATATGCCATTTACCAAAGGGCATGGGAGAGAGGGAGGGAATTGGTTAAAATGAGGCAAAATAAGACTAAATAGGAAATGGGGAGGGGGTGGGATGGGGTGTCAAATGGTATTTGCAAGTATGACATTCTTCATGGATAGCCCTTGACTAGCTTTCTAAAGTATGATTCTATAGGTTCTATTTAAGGTTAGCTGCTGTTCCTTTGTTAATATAACTACCAGGATGGTCTTGATACACTACATTCCTGTTTAGTATTTGTCTACAAAAATTTATAAAATGAAATTTCAATTTTATTTCAAGTCGCTCAGAGGCTTGTTTCTATTTATAAAATAGGGACAACTTTGTTTGCTTGCTTTTTAAAAAACTTATTTTGAAGGGATGGTGGTTTGGGTTATGGCCACTGCTTTTCTTATGTAAGAACCAGTGAGAACTTCAATTTGCATTGCCCATGGAAGAGCCAAGTAGTAAGATTTACAGAAATTTAAACTTCTTAATCTATTCTAAAGAGACAAGTATAATTTAGCTCATTTAACATAAATGGCTAACAAAAATTGCCAAGCCCACAGAGATTGCTGTCGCATGAGATCTCAGCTTTTTTTTCCAAGTGGCTTGCTGAATGAAAAGAAAGGAGATAGACCTGCCTCCAAGTGCAGCAGCCCCAGGTTCCTGCTCTGCTGGCACAGGGGTGAGCCCCACATCTGCCCAAACAAATGAGTTAGCAGCAAATATGGGGGACATTATAATACAAGGGGAAAATATGCAAATAAATTCCAAGCCAAAGCAAATCTTCAGTATTCCTTTGGAGAACCTGCATGTTCCTTCCATTTAAGGGTTTGTATGAGTCAACCTGTTTTTGTTAATTTATATACATAAAAAATTAGTACTCAAGCTTTCTTGGAAATCACATGTCCCCCACCTCCCTGGTGTCACATTAGCCTTCTTTCCTCCCTTCTTCCTGATATAGATTCATAGCCATGGAATGGTGAAGAATGCTATTGCAAATGCTTCGAGATGTTTTATTTTCCAGTGAATCTCTGTTCTAGCAGAAACAAAATTAGTGAAATGTATGATACAGGTTTGAAGTAATTTATTTCAGCTGTAAAAGCATCTTGGCCCCCTCAGTACAGCTGTTAATATACATATTTGCATGTCATGGCATGCTGCCTTGCCAATAAGCCACAGTGGGTTGGTTCACAAAAAGACCCATGGTGCACCTGCCAGTTAATTGGACTTATCATAGGTTTATTCCCATAGTCCTCCAGCCAGTATCTCAGTGTTTTTCTCAGCAGAACCTGTCTTATCTGAGAGCCCTTGTAAATGTGGTGGTTAAGAATGTTGTACTGCTGGGTTCTAGTCCCCGCTGAGCCCATGCTCATTGGGCGACTTTGGTCAGTTACTCAGTCTACCTAACAGGGTTGTTGTAAGGATAAAATAAAATGGATGAGGTCTGTGTAAACTGCCTGGGGTTCCTTGCAAGAGGAAAAAAGGTGGAATAGAAATGAAAACTAATGTGATAATTGTCCCCACCGCCTTGCTCTAAATGTTACCCCTTTTACTTTGTAATTCAGTTAAAACAATGAGCAATTTATATTTTTTCAACTCCAGAAAATTGCACAGTTTGTAATTTTTTCAGGGGTGGGGTGTCTTTCAGAGCTGTGCAAGCATGCATTTATGGTTTTCCAATATACGTAGTCTAGCCTGGTAACTTTTGTTTGTTTCATCTGTCAAAGGGGGCAAAGTGCAGCTGGTATCATAGATGAAAACTGATGCCGGGATATTGCATGTATGCAGATTTGCATGCAATTGCCAATTTGTCAATTGAAATCACTAGTGGTGTATGGAGGGGGAGCCAGAAAAGTAGGCAAACCAAAAAGAACGTAGTGACAAGATCTCCCCTTAGCAATGTAGTTTTCTTAATTTCTTATATTTCCTCTCTGTTTACTCTAAAAATGAGTTAAGAAAAGAGGGAAAGGTTTCTAGAATATCTGGAGAGTTAAGGAAGCATTAAAAATGTAGAGGGTACTGAGAACTGTTGACAAGATTATTGATCAAGGGGGAAACCATATTGCCACCCCTTTTATGGTATATCTACTTCTCTCACCGTTTTTCCCTTGATTTTCAGTAGACAGTTCAGCAATGATTTTTCTGCAGCTCTTTCAAGTGGCTCACTACTAGCTACTCCCCCACAACCCACAATGGAATTGGTTTTCTAGATTCAGACAACATCTGAATTCATTGTGGGCTGTACAGACCTTATAGTAAGCCATGGGTTGTCAGGGTGACTTGTTACCCCCAGGTAAGATAGTAATTCATGATAAGTTGTGTATCATCCAAACCAAGTCATGATCTGTTGAGATAGTTATCACAGGCTATAGAATACAACATAGTTGTGTCACGATAAGGTGCTACAAGGACTTGGATTTTTTGTTTAGCTGGAGGTAAAACAGTGAGATAGGTAATTTTAGAGTCTGGACTTAATGATGCTATGTGGGCTCCCATCCTTAGATGATAATGGGTAGTATTTAATTTCAACATGTGATAGGCAAACTGTGCTGCATTTTGGAGTTACCTGCATGTTCTAATGAGTGAGGGCCCTGGATGTCTGTGAAGAAATCCTCTGCTGACAGCAGCGCTGAATACCAGTTTCACATGTTTTGGTACTTGCCCCTCACTGCAAGCCCATTTGTAAGTTGTCCCACATTTTAAACCAAACAAACCACAGACAATCTAGCAAACTATCTTCCCCGGCATGCAATCACTTGTTTCCTTCCTCTTTTTGCATTACAGTGGTGCCTCGGCTCACGAATGCCTTGGTTCACAACCAAATCGGGTCATGAACAAAAATTTCATGAAAATTTTGACTTGGGACACAAACTCTGCATTGGGTGGCAACCAAGATCATGACCATCTCCCCCCCCCCCAAGTGGGGAGATGGCCACAATCGCAGTTGCGCCTGTGCAGAGAAGACGTGTGTGATCACGGGCACGCTCCTGCAGGAAAGGCGGACGCAATCTTGGCCATTCCCCCTCCCAACCAGCACGATCATGGCCATCTCACCACCCCCACCCCCTAGATGGCCATAGTTGTAGTTGCATTCATGCAGGGAAGACATAGAGGAGCTGACGACAGAAGATCTTGCTGAACTCCGGAGTGAGCAGCAGAAGGCACTTGCTGAGGAGGATTCCACTGAGGAAGAGCAAGACAGGGAAGAGGTTAGCAGTGATGTGATACAATCCATTATGAAAAAATGGAATGAGTGCCAGGATTTCTTTGAGAAGCACCACCTCAACGTAACTGTAAGTTGTTGAATCTGATGAACGATAATGTGGTCTCTCATTTCCGGAGGGTTATGCAGCGCAGGAAAAAACAAGTGACTATAGATTTTTCACCACAATTGACCCTGCAGCTAAGAGACAAAGAAGAGAGGAAACCCCTGAAAGAGATCTCCACAATGTCCTAATGAACGGGGACTCTCCCTCAAAACAACCTTGCCCCCACCTAGGTTAGTGTTCTCCACTGTACTGTACAGTACTTTGTTACTTTGTTGTTCTTTGTCACTTTGTTTCAAATTTTTCTGATTAAAAAAATAGAGAATGGATTAACCTTATTGACATTGAATCTTATGGAGAAATTTGACTTGGCTCATGACCAAAATTTGGCTCACAACCAGAGTCGTGGAATGGATTAAGTTCATGAGCCAAGGTATCACTGTATTTAGGATTGCTTATTACTTTGAACCACAGGAGGCAGCTATTAATGTCTATTAAATCTGGAAGAGCAGCTATGGGGGGAAAAGGTGATTTTAATTAATTAAATACATTTCTATATTGCCCATTAATCAAGATGCATCTTCTTGAATTTTGGAGCCCTCTTCAAATCCCCTTGATGTGGAAGAATGGACTGGGTAGATTTCATTGCAATTAGTGAATACAGAGGGATAATTAGTGGGCTTATTATGTGGGGATTATTTGCACATAAGCTTTCCATTAAGCACAGTTCCTTGGATGTATATCTCAGCTTTAAACTCGACAGTTTATACAGCTGGAAGTAGCCAAGGAGTGGGCCTATCCTGCCTGCTTTTCCCCCTACCAAAAGAAAAAGAAAAAAAGAGCAGGCAGCTGAGATGAATATTTGTTAAAATTAAGTTAGCTCCATGTCAAAGGTGGTTTTGGCAGAAATGACAATAGGGCAAGAGCATTAAGCAACACTTGTCTGGAGCTACAAAGTGAGAAAGATGACACATGCTTTCCAGCTGAACAGTGGAACAAAGAAAGAAATATGAGAAATTCACTTTCCCTCTTTTTGTGTCTTCTGTGTAAAGCAGGACCAAGTATATTTGCCTCTCTGGTAACATGCAGCCATGTCCCACAGGTTTGGAACTAGTGCATCTTGGTTTTGTTTCCATACATATCTTATGTACAAAGATGCACTGAGGGTATTTGAGCCTAAATTACACTTCACCTTAACAGTGTGAATTGGGCTTCATGTCATCTCATACAGGTGTCTGCTGGCCACTTAACCCATTCTCTGGTAGTTATCTGAAGAGAAGGGGTTCACATGTGAGGTGATGCATGGAATATTCTTTTTATTGCTGCTTGGAGACTTGCTTGAAGTGGCATTTCCTTAAGTGATCAGGAAGCTCTCTAATGTACTGCATCATAGAAATACTGAGTGACATAACCAATGCTCTTAAAGGGTGTGTGCGACAGAGAAATGTGCTGCAGAGGCAAAAAGGGCCCTTGACAGCATTCATTTGAGACTCTTATCCTCAGTCATATGCTCTTACTTGTGTGCCATATTTTTAAATCACCAAGCCAAGATTCTTCAGAATCCGTCTGTTTCTCCAGACATCATTACTTTAGCAGGGGCTTATTGCCTGTCTTGTCTTGAATCCTTGATTTAAAGCCCTTTGCCAGAGTTAATGCTTTACTCTTTTAAAATGTGCAACTACCATACTTAGAGCAGTTTTAAAGAACTGGTAGCTGCAGACTGTGATACAATGTCCCCAACAACATTCTTTCCTGATGACAAATATGGTCCATTTCCTACCAGTCTTTGCCTCCTGTAGAGTTGATTTAATAACAATTGATACCAGTGATACTGTGTAAGAATGCTGGCTTTTTAAAACTAAGGCCATGAATACATTAATGTATTTGGCCTTGACAAGAATGTAATTTGGATAATAGAAATTAAGTTTTAGTGCCACAGGACTTTGTGGTGACTTTTTTCTAATATTGATATTCTCTGAGATCAGCCCCCCTCCTCTACATGCAGGCAAGTGCATAGCACTAGGAACAGTCAGACTTATGGAGGAGACACTAATATTCTCAACCTGAGCATCTGGCCTCCCAGCAGATGTGAGAGAAAACATATAATTACCTCCAGCTTATAGGCATTGGTGTGAAACTGTAACATGCCCAAGTGTCTGTCTATGGTGCATTTAACAGCAGATATGTGAGCAATAACTTTATCTGTAATTGATGCATTTTGGTCACTCAGTTATTACAGAGAGTTCAGACCATGTCTCTGTCAAACTACAATTTCCCACAGTAGACTGTAAAGCTCCAAAAAACTCCTATTTAAATATTGATAGGAAGCTCACAAATAATCAAAACCATAGAACTTCAA
This sequence comes from Varanus komodoensis, assembly GCF_004798865.1. Classification (NCBI taxonomy): domain Eukaryota; kingdom Metazoa; phylum Chordata; class Lepidosauria; order Squamata; family Varanidae; genus Varanus; species Varanus komodoensis. Next base: position 125,712,823 of record NW_025335268.1, read on the forward strand.
CCTGGGAATGCTGAGGTTCAGCTGTAAAATAAAGTGAAAAGTGGGATTGTTTGGATTGTACATCAGAGATGGTGCCTGGGAGAGAGCTGGAAATACTGTCTGAAGTTGCATTATTATATGCACTTTCAGGGAAAGTCTAATTGAACTAATTTGGGTCTACTTCTGAGCAGATGTGACCTGTAAGGGGCTGTTTTATAAAGCTGTTGACTGGGGGAATAAGAAATGACTAATTAAAGGGCCATTAACCAGGAGAAGCAGGAGCTGCTTTAAAACTAAACAAGGAGGACATTATTAAATAAAGAACATGTTTGAAGCATGGTGCTGGAGAAGAGCTTGGAAACAACCTGGAATGTCAGAAAGATAACAAGTATGTCCTAGATTTAATCAAGCCAGAACAAAAATGACAAAACTGAAGCTGTTGTACTTTGGATACATCATGAGAAGGCAAGACTAACTGGAGAAGACAATCCTGCTAAGGAAAGTTTGTTTATTTGTTTAGGAAATTTATAGGCTGTCCATCACTGTCATCTCTGGATGGCTTACAGAATATTATGAATCTTAAACAAAATAAATTGGCTATACCATGAACTGAACATAAAAATGGTTAAAATGAATGAATGAATATACAATTAAAATTGGTTAACATTAAAATATTGATCAAATAAAAAGGTCTTGACTTGGCACCGAAAAGCATATAATGATGGTACCAGGCGGACCTCTCTAGGGAGCGCATACCATAGTCGGGGCACCACCACAGAGAAAGCTTTCTTCCGAGTACTGTCTCCTGACCTCTTTCAAAGAGGGTTCCCGAAGGAGGGCCTCTGCTGCCGATCTTAGGGGGCAGGAGGGCATATAGGGAAAAGGGCGTTCTTTTAGGTATCCTGGTCCGAAGCCATTTAGGGCATTATAGGTAATATCCAGCACCTTGAATTGAGCCCAGACTTCAATAGGAAGTTGAAGGAACAAAACAAAACAAAACAAAAATCAAGTATGAGGAGGTTTGAATCCATAAAGGAAGCCACAGCATTGAGTTTACAAGAGACAAAGACAGGTCATTTTAGAGGGGCATTCATTGATAGGGTTACCATAAATTGGAGAAACTTGATGGTATGTCACAACAAAAAAGTGAGGACAGGGACACCTAAACGCGCACCAAACAGAGTCCTTTACTGATTGAAATGTGCAATCTTAAACACATTTCTTCTAGAGGTTAAACCCATTGAATGGAGACATTTTTCTGAATAAAAGTATTAGGATTTAATTATTTAATTACTTAAAGCTTTTATAGACTGTCCATCTACTGGTGTCTTGGGACGGTTTACAACAGTTTGCCCATGAAAATGATAACTGCAATATGGCTAGGGGACTATGTTGCTATCTTGTATCATGTTGCTGATCAATTCCTCTTTCAGATGATTATGGAATTGGTATGTCTCAGCAGTCCTAACTGTGAAAAGAAGATACTTTATAGACTGCCTTCGGCTTGACTTCTTCATGCTGAATAAAGTGTTAGTGGGCAAAATGGGGGTCTGTTGGTACAGCCAGAGTATTACAGACTTCCTTCGCTAGTGGTTTGTTTGAAACTTGGTTATTGGTAGAATAAATTCTAGTATCATACCACACTTTATCCCTAATAAGATTCAGAATGACTTTTTGAACCCAGAGAGGAATTTTAGCTCTTTTCTAAATCAAAGATAGTTGGGGGTTGAGGAGGATGTCTTTTGCTGTCTGTATTGCCTTTAATAAAATAGGCATTAGGTCTGCAGTCTCATTGTAGCTACTGGTTTTAGTTGGAGCTTTGTCTTTTTGGGCTGAAGTTAAGGACATTAAGGAATAACATTTTCTCTCTTAGTGAGAGTTTTACATCAGCTTATTGGTTTTCAGAAAGCTTAATTTGCCTAAGATAAAAAAGTGTTATTACAAAAATGCACACACAGTCACATAGACAAAAACATTTCTTGCTTTGTGGCAGTCATCTGATGCAATCTGGCCATAGTTTAATCTAGCTGATGATAAATATACATATACATGGAATAGTAAGGACAAGGAAAATTCCTGAGCATAACACTTGATATGCTCAATCTATGCTTCCCTTGGTTTTTATCATTGTTCAGTCTCACACTTCCTCTTGTATTTGAACCCCTTTAGTTGTCTCAATGACAGCTTAAACTATTCTCTCAAGGTCTGATACTAACTTGGTTCACATGACATGATAATCGGCCATGGTTTATAAACCAGGTGGGTTAACCTGTTGTCCAAATGCAGCACTCTTCTCAAGGGGTGGTTTACAAACCACCCTGGAGTGGCTTTTAAATTGTCCCAGTTGCCCATGGCTTGTTCTAGGAGTTAATGTTGTCTGAACTTGGGCAACAAAATAAGACGGGTTGCCCTTCCTTCCCAGCAAACAGAGCCCTTTAACAAGAAAGGCTGAACGGCCTACCACTTGAGCCAAGTAGCTAGTGAGCAAACCCCTTTCCCAATCATCCCCAAAAGCCAAAGCAGCACATGGGGACAGGACATTTGGAAAAGCCATCCCCCCTCCCCACTTTGCACTGGCTGTACCTTAACTTTACTCCATTCCTCCCTACCTTACAAAAGTATCAGTTAAGTGTTGCTTTTGCAATCCTTTTTGGAAGCATTCAGGAGAGTGGAAAGTACCCTTTGCAGGAGAATCTTTAGAGATTTTTGTGGCCCTAGGCTGGCTTCACTTTTCCATGGCTAGATACCCTAGGTCACAGTGACATCCCCTCAAAAAGCCAGGAACCTGCAAAAAACATATGTGAAGCCCTAGGTGTTTCACCTACTCACACAAAAATCTTTTCCAAATAAACCTTTTATTTGAAGTAAGAGTTTCACCTGAGCTTTCTCAGGTACTGGCCCCTTTCTCTTAGGAGACTAGGCTTTTTAGCACTGCTGGGACTGATCTCTTCAGTGATACATGGGCAGGCTGGTACATTCTTCTTCATTTCATTTCTATAATGCCCCACAGCCAAATATCTCTGGGTGGTTACTGGGTGCAAAACCACCCACCCCAGTCAGCTCAGTGCCTATACAGCCCCCTCCCTGCCCAGTTTGCACGAAGCCTTGCCATCAAAGGATGACAGCAAGGCTCCAGGCAAACCTACAGGAGAATATATATGGCAGTAAGGGACTGTTTCCCTCTTTTCACACCACAATCCCCCAGGATTTTTTTAGAAGAGATCTGCTGCCCAAGATGTCCCCCAAGTACTAGCAGGCTTCAAAAAAAGACTGGCTTGTCCCTTTTAATGGCAAGAATCACACCTCCTGGGCACAGGGAATTTCCTGTTTTTGGCACTTCCCAAGGTACTATCAACATGGACTAAATGACAAAACTGAGCAGACAGTGGAAGCTTCTCAGCACCCCTGAACAGCCTACACCTCCTACATCAAAGGGGAGAGAACTAAGGCGAGCATTCCCCAAACACCTTTTTTGTGGACCAGATGGGATTTGAATATTTCCTACAGAAGCATTACAGAATACACACCTGCTCTTAGTTTGCATCCCATTTCACTGTCACAATTTGCAGGAGTGCAGACTGGCCTTGCAACAAGGTTCTGGGCTCAACAGCCCAGTCCATCCAGTGAATAGGGGCAGCTGTAGATACGCCTGGCATCACCACAGATTTTTATTTAAAAAAAAAAAAAAAATTAAAATGCTTGGTTGTTGGGTACATGCATGGTCCCAAATGCCCATTTATTATTTTTACTTTTAAAATACATTCTTCTTCTCATACACTGAAATTATGCTTATTTCCAAGGAAATGCTTTCAGCTGTGTCGGGACAGAGGAGGAAATTGCATTTTGTTTCTGTATTTGCAATGATACTATAATTTACGTGAGTCTGAAATGCCAAACGACACCCTATACAACCTCACAGTTTTGCTTTTGGAATGCCCATGTGGAAGGGAGCTTAACAATTGAATGCTGCCTGGCTATTTAAATTTGGAATGTTACAGAGGGCCTCTGGAGATGGGATGTGATATCAGGATTCCCGATCGAAGACCATTTATCTGTCTTCTCAACCAGGTATCTCTGTGCTGATCCAGAGAGTAGTTCAGGAAGGGGAGCCCTTCTGCAGCATTCCCACTATATTGGTGTTTTTCAACTTTTGCACAGCTGGGGACCGGTGAAAACAGGAAAAATACCTGGGGGAAGCAGAAACAAAAAGCACCATATGCATAATACGGTATTCTGTGTATTAGTTTCCAAGTACAATACCAAAAAAAAAAAAAAAAAATCTACAAAACAACCAGAAGCTGAGCAACAAAAAAAGCCAACAAAATACCCCTATCAGCACAGTGTGGCTCCCACCGAGCCATCTCTCCCCTCCCTGCCCCCCCCCCCCAGTAGCACCAGTGTACCCCCCACAAATACAGTGCCAACCAAGGAAGAAGTTGTGAAGCACAGCTAGCGCCCACGATGGTCTGCAGCAAATGGGATGCGGCCCCACCATGGACTGGCAGGAAATCTCCCACAGACTGCTGCCAGTCCACGAACTGTAAAGACGAGCTTGTAGTCTATCCCTGTCATTAGCAACCCTTGTCAGCGCTGGGTTTTATAAGCTGTTGAAGAAGAAATAGGAAATGGACTTGGTAGATATTCTTCAGGTCTTGGCCTCCTGAGAAATGCTTTTTCATTCAGCTCAAGGGAGGACAGCAGCAGACAAAAACTGCTGGTTTCTGGTTATAGGAATAGCACTTTCTAGTTATAGGGTTAGCAGTTCTTGATTCAACTTCAACTGACATTGTGAGCATTTCTATTCCTAAAATGCAGAGTTCTTTACTGTGAGGTATGAAGACAGTTGAAAGAACTCTCACTTTTCTTTGTATCTTCCATGCTGTGTTGTCATGTTCATTTTTTGTCTTTTAGAAGTTATGTACATGTTTTTCAGTGATAGTTTTATGTATCAAGATCTAAAAACTCATGAGTCAAAGCTCCAAATGAGCATGATGTTGTTTTACAATAATAGGTTTTAACAAGCTATTGAAGAGTTTCTTCTGTTCTAGGCTTTTTGCCAGCCATCAAACCTTCAATTCTTCCTTTGAAGACATAGGGGTTATGGATTTGTTGTCTGAAACTGAAGTTGAAATTGTCAGGCATTTTTAGTTTTTATCATGAAGGTTAAGCAACTGTTAAAATGGCCATTTTTAGGGATACAATTGAAATAGTTGGCAGTAGAGGTGTCTGGCTGCAAGAAGCCATGCATGACAGTCCATTTGGTTTTTCTGTGCATATGAGCCAATATGTGTGTTTTAATTAGCCCCTTAGACATTTGTTTCAGGTATTTGGGTCTGATCTGGAATTCTTTTTCTCTGCATGCTGTCATCGACCTGCTATTCTGACTTTTCCGCAGTCCGCTGCATGGCCCCACTGCTGATGTCCGAGAGGGGCTCAGCTTTCCACTTTAGGTGTTGGGCTTGCAATGCTCGAGTTCACGGAAGGTTTTCTTTGGCACTGGGCCTCTTGCCTTCTCTGTGGGTGTTGAGAAAAGAGGCTAGTAGCATTTTTCTTCTGTTCTCTGATCCAAGGTACTAAGGATCCATAGAGGAGGAAAGTGCGTCTTTTTCCTGTACAAGATAGCACTGTGTCCAATCATCTTGCCCATAATAACTCCCTAGCTCCAACCCATAATAACTCAAAGGAGATTATATTTTTTTTCTAGACTTGAGGATTCCAAAGAATCAAAATCTAAAATTCTGGGAGGGTGACCAGGATATCAAAAGTACTGAATTAGTCATTCTTGCTCAAGGGGGAGACATTGGCATATTTGTACTTAACTTCCTGAAAATGAAAGTTTGTTGCACTGCATTCACCAGAAAAGTCACTAAGTATATGAAAAGTTGTGATGGAAAAAAATGTACATTAGTCAAAATAATGTATGAAATTATAGTTCTGGCAAAAGATGTAGCTTGTACATGAAATATATATTTATATATATATATAATATACATATATATTAATACATATGTATTAGTGGATGAATTTCAGTTATTGCAGCCTGATGATGTGGACAAGGTGCTTGGACATGTACATCCCACCACCTGCTTGCTTGACCTTTGCCCATCGTGGCTGCTGACCAAAGTCAAACACAGGATTGGTGCCTGGATCCTGGAGGTTATTAACACCTCTCTGAGGGACGGATGGGTGCCTGCTCCTTTAAAGGAGGCGGTAATCAGGCCTGTCCTAAAGAAGGCATCCCTGGATCCAGAGATGGCCGCCATTTATAGACCGGTGGCCAACATCCCGTTTTTGGGCAAGGTGTTGAAACGGGTGGTGGCGGAACAACTCCAAGCACTCTTGGATGAAACTGATTATCTGGACCCATTTCAGTCTGGCTTCAGACCCGGGGTTGGTACTGAATCTGCCTTGGTCGCCCTGTATGATGACCTGTGCAGGGAGAGAGACAGGGGGAGTATGTCCCTGTTGGTCCTCCTGGACCTCTCAGCGGCTTTCAATACCATCGACCATGGTATCCTTCTGGATAGGCTGGCAGGATTGGGAGTAGGAGGCACTGCTTGGCAGTGGTTCTTCTCCTACCTTGACGGCCAATTCCAGAAGGTAGTGCTGGAGGACTTTGGCTCTGTGTCATGGCAGTTATGCCATGGAGTTCTGCAGGGTTCCATTTTGTCCCCCGTGCTATTTAATATCTACATGAAACCGCTGGGAGAGGTCATCAGGAGGTTTGGGGTGCGGAATCATCAGTATGCTGATGACACCCAGCTGTACCTCTCTTTTTTCAACCGATCCAGGTGAGGCAGTGGCTGTACTGAACCGGTTCCTGGCCAAGGTAATGGGCTGGATGAGGGCCAATAAACTGAAACTTAATCCAGAAAAGACGAAAGTCCTGTTGGTGGGTGGATCGAGCTTCTGGGTAGATGACTTGGACCTTGCCCTGGGGTTGCACTCCCTTTAAAGGACAGGGTCCGCAGCATGGGAGTGCTCCTCGACCCGGAGTTGTCTTTGGAAGCTCAAGTGGCTGCGGTGGCGAGGAGTGCTTTCCTTCAGCTTCGGCTAATCTATCAGTTGCGTCCCTACCTGGAGGAAGACTGCCTAGCGACAGTGACACATGCATTAGTTACTTCCTGTTCGGATTTCTGTAACGTGCTCTACATGAGGCTGAAGACAGTCCGGATACTTCAGATGGTGCAAAATAGAGCAGCCAGGTTGCTGACAGGGACTGGGCATTATTCTCATATAACCCCAGTCCTCTATCAGCTTCACTGGCTTCCTATTGAATTCCAGGCTCAATTCAAGGTGCTGGTTATTACCTATAAAGCCCTTATCAGCTTGGGACGTGGATACCTGAAGGAACACCTTCTTCCATATTTGCCCTCCCGCCCCTTGAGATCGGCAGCAGAGGCCCTCCTCCGGGAATCCTCCGTGAAAGATATTAGGAGGCAAAGTACCCAAAGGAGGGCTTTCTCTGCGGTGGCGCCCCATCTATGGAATGCGCTCCCCAGAGAGGTCTGCCTGGCGCCATCGTTATTTGTTTTTCGGTGCCTGGCCAAGACCTTTTTATTCCAGCAATATTTTAATAAGTTTTAATATTGTCTTTTCTATGTTTTTAACTGCAGCCATTGTGGGTTGGGAATTTATTTATGTTATATTTTATGTTGTAAGCCATCCTGAGGCTTTTTGCGACAGGACGGCATATAAATATTTTAAATAAATAAATATGTGACAAGCAACAACAAGGAAAGGCTAAAATGAGTAGGATACTAGCTTAGAAGAGTGATGAGAAATGATTAAACGCTGTGCAATCACAAGTAGAAGTAGAAAATGCAATTGGTTCATTTGTTTACCTTTTTATATAACCTTTGAATTAGGGGAAAGATGGCCAAAACTTATTTGGCTGTGGTGTGTTCAACCTTCCTTCAAGCTAAACCATTCACAGGCTGTTCCTGGGTGATAATGATTTAGTAACCTAACCTAGATTCTATAGCTTGGGAGAAGGTAGCAGTAGAGCCCTAGTGCAAAACTGGGAGGCATTTTATAGGATATAAGAGTACCTGCTGTCACAGAAGTGTATCAATGCCAACAGTTTGTGCAAGGTGCAACTTGGAAGCTGTCTGCCTCAGCCCTGCTTGTACTCACTGTAGAGCTACTTGTGTTTTTTGGTTGTTTTATGTGGTGGAACATTCAAACAGAGAAATCCACCCATGTATTCTGAATGTGCAGATTGTCTCTCCCTGAGCTGCTCGGAGGAAGCTATTAGGAGGGGTGTAAGCAGATGGTAGTCAGAAGGCAGGCAAAATCATAGAAACAACCTGAAATTGCATCCACATGAAAGCTCCTCTACAAATGAGCCATTTGACTGTGCAGTTGCCACATAACCACCATAAAATGACAACAGGACTATAGGGTGATAGTGCAGAAATAGCTCATGTTGATAGCAGCCAGTTAACATAACCAGTTACTTAACTTCAGAATAATTTTAGATTGCAGACATAATACAGGGAAGTATGAGAGAACTGGAAGGCATCAAAAGTTAGACCTCTTTCTGTCTCCTCCCCCATAAAAAGATGGTGAAAGAATAGTTCTATTTAATAGTCTCAAGATGGTGAGAGTATAGTTTTATTTTAATTACAGGGGTTCTTCAGCACTGTGAGACTCTCTCTCCCTCTCTTCTGGTAGATTGTTTGTGGAACTCCCCCCACATTTATTCCATTTTTATATCGCAAAATAGTTAACTGTTCAATTTCAAATGATCTCTCTTCCACTGCTATCTTATACTAACCAAATTCACAGGTGATACATTTTAATCTAAAAGAAATCCTTACTAGCACTTAAGAACACAACTTTAGATTAGAGTTTAAGGTTCCATTTGTTGTCCTCTAAACTTGCAATGGCTTCTTCCAGCTCAGAGCAGAAGCACAGCACAGGACAACTGAAAGATGAAGCCCTTCCTTGATTTTTCCCCCAGGGTTGTCAGTGGGTGGGGAATATATTTAGAAGCTGTTCTTGAGGGACCTGGATTGTGTCTTCCTGGTGCAGGAAAGGTCTTGACCGTATCTTTCCTTCAAGCCAACAAGTCTCAATTCTGTCATCTTTGCAGCTTTGTTTTATTAAACCAAAATAGACAAAAGAACAAGAACTCACAAGTCTGGGTAGGGGCTTGAATCTCCTTACAATTAATGAGTTCTGAGGGGACGGTTTACTGCTCCAAACAACAAAACATCTGTCGAATTCTGGTCCTTAAAGAAGCCAGAAAGAATTGGAAAGCGTCTCTGACCAAGATTTTAAAAGTATGTCTTGCTTAGGATTTGCTCATTTGCTCCCAACAATAAACAGTTCTCACCAGAATCCAAACCCAGCTTTTTAAAATGTTCAGCTTCTTGCATTCTCAGCAAAACTTGATGACTGGTGGTTGCTCTTTGTTGGTGTTGAGCTGGATCTTATGTTGCCTCCCAGTTTTGCTCACCTTAACACCTTTCATCAGAAAGAGCTTGATCTTAACAAACACACTTGAAAACAGCGTACATGTGAAAATTGTTTTAAATCCTCCTTATTTTAAACAAACAAATGAACCACTCAGCAAAATGGTAGTGGATATTTGAAAATAGCCTTAGCATGTTGTGCTTCATGCTGCGAAACATTACTAAGTTCAATTCAAATGCTTTTGTTGAATTATTTTGGCAGATAAAGGAGATTTGTGTTTGACTCAGCTGAGATTAATCAGCAAAACTAGCAGATGGAGAATCTGTTTGTGTAAATTATCTTCTCGCATTACCCTCAATAAACTTCATTCCACTGCCCCCCATCCCTTTGGTGAAATCTGAATGCATTTTTAATCCAATAAAATGAAACCTATGTTGTTGGGTTTTTTTACATTCTAATGAAAGTATGCATCGTATGTGTAGATATATTTAAAAGCCAGAGACCCATAAATCTTGACAAAAGGGTATCAGGTAGCTTTACAACAGAGTGCAACTGGGGTCTGATTCTGACACAGGTAGGTGAAAGGCAAATGGGCATCAGAAATCAGGCTCCCAATCAAGCAAGCATTGGCATCATATGGAAGCTCTGTCAAAAAAGAGTGAATGTGAGAATGGCATATCTAGAAAAAAGTGCTAGTACCAAAGCATTGCCAGTAATCACATCTGTCTGCATCTACCACAGTGGTTTTGTACAGCTGTTGTTAATATTAGTTAATCCTTGTTATGGCCTGAATGTGCATGAAAGGAAGTCCAGCATATTCCATGAGTGTGACAATTAATGGAGGGTGAAATATTCAGTGTTATAGCTGGTGGGTAGATGCCTCTCTGCTCCTTACATCATAACAAGTATGGAACATTTATTCATAGGAATGAATGATAAGCATTAATTTATCTAGGGACAAAGTAAGCAAGTGTATTGAGGAACACAACTGGATCAGGGATTAATGCTGTTTCCTTGTCTCTAGTGGTACCTAACGTTGAGAGTGCTTTCTGTACCTTTTGTGCAGCTGTCCTGCCTCCTTCACAGAATTTACAGGGGGAACAATGATGTGTTGCACTTGTAATTAGTAATGGTAACAGTAATAATAATACATTTCCATACCACCCATAGCTGAACTTCTCTACGGGTTGTCACCCATCTGGATTTCAGCAGGCTCGACCCTGCTTAGCTTTCAAGATTGGGTAGGATCTTCAGGATCTGTATAGCTTCAGGCTATAACAGAAGCTTCCAATGTTTTCCCACTTCTTCTTCCTTGTCTCTTTTCTCCATAAAATATCCATTAAGAAGGAAAAACCAGAATATCAGCACAAGACCTTATGATTTGTAATACTAGGAACCCTCTGCTGCAAAGCACCCTAAGAGTTACTCTTGCTTCTAGCAATGTAATTCCATTCTGAATCTGTTTCTTGACTATGCTAAAATTTTGGGTCAGTGTAACATATTGGGAACTGGCTTATATGATGTGAGATATTTTGATATAATGTATGTATATACTCTGATGTTCTTGTGTTATATATAACTGTAGTGCACAGTGTAGCAGTTAAGACTGTTGTCTGCTATGCACATTAGTGACCATATTTCACTGGTCTCAAACAAACTATACTAGCTTCCATTTTCTTTCTTAGCCCAATTGAAGTCATTTGGGGTGAGGATTTTTGTAAGAGCGTGTCTTCTTATATGAGTATGTTCATAATTTATCATCATCATCAGAGGCTATATTAGGTTGGTAGGCACATGAAGCAGGGCCTTTTCAGTAGCAGAATCCCAGCTATGGAATTCTTTCCAGAGGACAGTCAGGTTGTTTCCAGTTCTGCTGAGCTTTATACAGTCTTTCTTACTTTTAGACAAGCAATAAAACACATTCTGCCTTTACTGGGCCTTTGATATAGTTGACTATTATTTGGGCTTGTATTAAAGCATTTCTCCTATTACTATGTCATGATTTTATTACTGCTGATGGATAGGAAGTGATTTAGGAGGAGGAGGAGGAAGAGTTGATGATGATGATGCTTATGGAGCACCCAGACTTTTCTCATTCTTGCTTTTGGTTTAAAAAACAGATGTTGATGAATGTGCAGAGGGGAATGGTGGCTGCCAGCAGACCTGTGTCAACATGATGGGGAGCTATGAGTGCCACTGTCGTGATGGGTTTTTCCTGAGTGATAACCAGCACACCTGTATTCAGCGCCCAGAAGGTTGGTCTTTAATGCTTACATTTCCTGTCCTGTATGTCAGTCTTTGTCAGACTGCAAAGTTGAAGAAAGAGAGCTAAGTAAACTTCTGTATGGTTGATACAGGATTCAGATTTGATTGAGCTTTATTATATAGGTGGATATATTAGGGAACCACTACTCTCAACATTGACAGTCTGTGCTGGCCACTTTCCAAACCCCTTTCAAACAGTGATGAACTGAAAGCACCATTCTGGAAATCGGCAGCAAACACATTCAGAAAGGAGATACTAACTTGCATATATGGAGTAAAGTGGAGTGATTTTGCTAGCTGGTCCACAGAAACAGCTCAATATAGAGAAAGGCTAGTTCTCTTATTAAATTGTGGGGTTTTACATACTGATTCAGAGCACCATCACCCAGAGCCCTTTATTTGGAAGTGCCCCAAGTTGACATCTGTTTATAGTCCTAGTTAAAAAGTCCAGCTCTCTGCACTTAATGTCCCAGATGTTGTCTATTCTTTCTTGGCTTCTGATGTACTTATAAGTACAAATGCATGTACAGCCTAATTTACAGCCTAATGTTAATAATCTGTTAATTACTGCTAAAGCATGTAAAACTTTTTATGCAACATGCCATCTCTTTGTCTGGGGCTTGGGGTGTCAGAAATCGATCTCATTTATATGTATTAAATTGGAGTGTTGTTGACAGAAAGGCAGGATATGCATGTTTTAACTTAATTAATAAAATGTGTACCCATCACATAATTCAACCTACATTTACCATGCATTTACCCACCCACAATGGACTATGCTATGATGGTGGTACTGTGGTGAATATGGATTAAACTGCAATCTAGGGATAGGAAAAGTAATTGTATAGTTGATTCAGCAGTAGCTGGAGTAGCAGTGCAGCATCAGTAGTTGCATAGATTTGTTCCATTCATGTTATCAATATGGCAACTGACCATGACTGCGGTCTCCCAAAGTTTTTCAGGGAGCTTTGAATTCAGTGTTCAACATGTCAGCTGATCTGGCCAATTTGAAAAATTATAGAATCTGTTAGTTGTATTTAGTACTTGGGAATTTTAAAGCACTTTCAACATGTTCAAAGCACTTTACAGGTGTCATCTTGAAATTCTCACAATAACCCTGTGAACATGCTCATATAACACTTGAATTAAAAGAACTGCATTGTCTTTCTATTTGCTGCTGGAGCATATTCAGGGTTATGCTATTGCCATGCAGATGCCTGAACAACTTGAGACCAGGTTACCTAGCAGATTGTTTTCTTTTGTATATATCCAACTGATCTTTAAGCCCATGAGAAGAAGCTCTGATGGTCATTCTAAAACCAAAAAATGTTGCCATATAAACATCCTGATGGCAGACCTTCTTATTAGTGGCATTCACCCTCTTGAAAGCCAATGCCCATGCAGCTGGAGAGGCAGAAACTTTGTAATTTTTAATTAATTGAATTATTGTAATTAATTGAAACAGACTGTGATGTTCCATCTTATTGCCCTTGTATTGATCTGTATCATCAGTGTAATTGGAATTCCTTTTAATGATGCATTTTAAATGCAGCTTATACCTCACCAATGGTAGGGACCACCAGGAGTTGAATGGCACAAAAAGAGATCTCTGCATATGCTCAGGAATATACTTGTGAAATCCTACCTAGGCCATGCATGTATTCAAATGTGGTAAGAGGATGGAAGTCACTCTGTATGTCTCAAGATCACACTTGATGCAGACCTGAATATGGAAATTAGAAACATCAGGGAAAGATTCAAATAAGCTTGGATTTCTAGGAATGTGTTACATGGAGTCCACAGAGGATTAGCTTTTTTAAAAATCAAATGGATTTTGCAGATTTTTGAATAGGTTTTTCACTTCTGGGTGGGATGTGCATTGTGAAGATACAGAAATGGTACAATGCATTTATCTGCATTAATTAATTCATGTGAATTAGCATTAAATAGAAAGTACAGATAGAAAAGGTAGAACAAAAATGCAAGTAGAACAAAATTCAGGTAAAAAAATTCAGATCCATCACTGAGTGGATGACCAAATGAAAGATGCCTGACAATCTGTGAAATACAGAGGGAACAGATTTAACATCATTCCTTCATCACATCTTCCTCACCCTTTTCTCTTTCTCCCTTGTTTTCCTGTCTGGTGCATCCAGTCACTCAGTGCTGCCATGGAACCAGCTGTTGGGGTAGAGGCAGCAGCTGGCTGCTACACCAGCTCATGTGCACCTGAGAGGCAGCCAATGGGACCACCCACTTAACCTCTGCCAGTAGCTCACCTTGTTTGGATGCTTGAGCAGCTGCAGTATCTATTGTGCCAGGAAAGAGATGGCAACTCTGACAGCCAGCAGTTGCAGGTCCAAGACAAGCACTGACAAGCAGGTCTTTTGCCCACTCAGCCACCTCTGGGAAAGAGATGCACGGCAATGTGTGTTACACAGGGGTCTTGGGAGAAAGAGGCCCAACTCTGCTGATGCCTCAGGCCACTGCCCAGTCCTAGCAGCAAGCCTGGCTATGTAAGAGCAAAACAAACAGGACACAAGACTAGCTTTCTCAGGAGCAGGCACATCTGTATTTGATGTTGATTCTCAGATGCACAAGCTGCTTACAGTGTTGCTGAAGGCTATGATATCATTTAAAGAAGCATTAGCAAAACCAAACAAACTTTTTTTTAAATTTAAGTATCAAACTGATGGGTCCCTTTTGAAAGTATCTGAAACACTAATGCCAATTACAGATGGTTAATTCAGTTTACCAAAACAAAAAATAGCAGGATTCACCTTTTCTTTCATTTCTTGTGCTTTGGTTTTTGTTTCTGTTGCTCGAAATAACCACTAAGAAAAATTGAAATGACTAGAAATAATGAGTTGCTTTCAGTACTAAATTTGCTGTCTGCAGCTGGTGCAGCATCCTGTTTGGTTTGCTTTCTTCCTTTCTGCAATTCATATTTTTCTCTCTGTCTCTGGCTGTAATTATCACAAAATTTTGTTCTCTTGTGTTCCCATGTGATACCCGGATATGCCCATGGTTCCTTGTCCATTCAGAATAATTTGAATTGACTGCTCAAAGATCTATGATCTGCTGCATTTCATTCTCAGAACTGACTTTTAGTACCTGATTTTTAGAGTGTTCCTTTTCATTACCTTGATTTCCTTGCTATCCATTGACAAACCCCTTCTGTTTTGCACCAGCACATGGCTGTCAGAGTGTCTTACTTCATATGACAAGATGATTTCATGTATATGCATTTGCTAATACAGCCTAGTCTTAATTATATTTGTGTGTCCTTTTGTGCATTGTTAACTTCTGGGTACTACTCTGCAGTGGTCAATAAGAAGTAAACAATGTTCTTCAACAGTGGTGGAAATCCATTGAAAAGGAGAGGAATTCCATTCAAAAGAGATGTCACCATATGGAGACCATATGCCACCATATGGAGTGGTAAGAGAAATTGTTCCTGTGAAAAAAGAACTAGCTGGAAGAATGACTATCTTTCTTTTGGGATAAAAAGAGGTGATGCAATTGCAGGTTGGAGGTTTATTGACTAAGCTTCACAGTGATCATTGATTTTAACAAACTTGAACTTTTTCATATATTAGGCTATTATGATGTACCTGTGCATAATGTTAAAGACATATTATTTGGTGATATATATACTGATGGGGAGCTTTATCTGTGGCTTTCTGTGACCTATCCCCGTATTGGAAGAGTAATAACTTGTGTTGCCATTATGTGAGTGACTCTTAAGCTACAGTATTAAGTGTTCTTACAAGGAACAAGTCTTTCCTCACTGAGCAGCTCTAAGGCTTCTTTGCCCCTTTGAGGTTCTGCTCTGAGCAGGCCATGTTTTTGTTTTTGTTTTTGCTTCATGATCCAAAGCCTGTTCCACTCTTCAGTGTTCCACTTAATCATCTGGTTCAGTACCCTGTAGTTTTGCACATATTACTGACTCTAATCTTTTTTCAGCTTCAAACTAGGTAAGTTATTTGGGTTTTTGAAGTACCTTGCTTAGTTTTCATGCTACATTCTACTGAGTTCACTTGTGTAAAATCTCTAGCAGATGTCTGTATGTCAAACTAAAATTAATCACTCTCTGCTTAGTTTGCCACATTGACTGGATTCTTGTGGCCTACTAACCAATCATGCTTTAGCAAGTCATGCAAATCCACAATGGCTTTGTCAGGGTGACTTAAGTTTGGGTTATAAGCCACCCTGAGAAACCCTGCCTTGTTGATTGGGTTCTTATGTTGTCTAAACCTGGAAAACTCAACCCATCATGGATCTAGCCCAATAACTAGCAAGTATCTTGATACAAGGGACATGACATCTTGCCAAGCGACTTGTAGGTAAATGCCTGTGCCAAGCAACCCTGGCTTTCCCCATGCTGAAAACAATTTTTGACTTGCTGCATCTTCAAACGATACTTGAAAGTGTGTGTGTGTGTTTCAGACCATGGAACATAACTCCCAAGTCAATTTTCATATTCCCTATTGGCTCACCTTCAAGAGGTCCCTCCAAGGTCACCAGCAGTATTTTAGAGAACCTATCCATAAAGAATAAAATAAAACTGTCATTGCTGTCTGTGTGCAGCTGTGGGTGTTTGCAGTTACACAGAGGTGACAATGAGTAATAGGTGGGGGGGTGCCTGCTGGCAAAGTCAGTCATGCATCCATCCTGTACAGTATCCTGCCCCAAGGATCTCCCCTCACCTTTCCTCTTGAAACTGAGCTGCCAAGTACTTCGATAGCATGAGGAGGTCATTGTGAGCAGAAAGGGAGAATCAATCCCCATATTGCTACAACATTCCAGGGAATTTTGGAGCGGGGAAACTAGTGTCTATCCATCCCCCAAATGTCCATTTTGCCAGTATTCCCAAAGAGGTAACACCTTCAGAACATGCAAAATGAGAGTTTCCCAGGTTTGGTGGGTGGTTAATTGCTATTAACCTTCTTATGAAATTTCCATGCTGTTGTGTTATTTCCCATCTGTGTATGTGGTTTTGCACACATAGCCCTTTATGTACAGACTCCCTTTGATGCTCAACTAGCCTCCTCTTAACCTTGCTGTAAGAAATAAATGTTTTCAGTCCTCTTTGTTCACTTGTGCTTCTTTCTTGGCATTCTGTTTGGGTTTTTTTTTAATGTGTTTTAATTGTTAGGTTAAGCATTGAAGAATTTTTTTGTTGCTCTTTTGTTTCCTTTCTGCTTTATTCCCAGCAAGTGCAAAGTCCTACTGCCTTTCCTCTGCTTTTCTCTCAGGTATTGTAGATTATGAGCCTGCAGGCAAGCCCCTGTGCCAATCAACAAATCATGCCACATGGCAGATTGTGACTTTAAGCCTGTGCTAGATTTTGTCACAATATTTAAACAAGCCTGGCTTTTACTCTGTTGTTCCTCTCTGTGAAACTGCAGATTAGAGAGACTGCTCAGGGGAAACTGAAGAAGCAGGCAATTGTACCTGAATCCTCCTTCTAAAGTAGTTCTGATCTTAGGGGAAGAGTGCAAGGCACAGAGCTAGCAGCAATTTACCTTGTGATCAGAGGCTTCTCTGAGGCCCAGAAAATGACTATTCCTCCACTCTGGTCCATAACCAATCTGGAGGTATGCTGTCAACTAATTGTACAATTGGGGCTTGGCTGGAGCCTCTGCAGGCCCAGCAGGGAGGTCTGGCAGGTTGCATCTGCCCATGGGCCAGGCAATGCTACATTTTTCTGCCCCAGTAAGTAGGAACTGGATAAGAGAGAACAACTATAGAAACACTTCGAACAAATAATTAATAGCCAGAGTTAACTTCAAAGTAGATAGGGCAGATCAATAACATTTGCATTCCAAAATTTCTTCATGGATCTTCTACATGAGAATTCAAGACACAAATGCCTACTAGGAACCTAACCTCTACTGTTGCACCTGCAAGGACAAGTCACCCAAGACAGATAAGTAGAGTGGATTTCTGGGAGGAGAGCTCCATACCACAGATTCTTGAATAACTTCAGTCCTTACCCAAATACTCCAGGATATGCAGAACACTGTCAGCAAAGTATCTCCCCCTCCATCCCTAGAATATTAGGAAGCTGTCCACTGTTTCACAGCTCTCCCTTACTCAACAGGTGGTACTAATTTCTTCCTGTCAGTAATCACTTGCATTCAGTATAGTGTCCCTTTGTCTCCTCAGTAACAACTTTGGAGCCAGTCCAGGTTGGTGATGAACTATTGCATCCTCCAGTTCTGACAGGAGTGGTTGCTGGGAATACATAAGGCATCTGGACATTTAAATAATTAATTTCTATACCATCCAACAGTTGAAGTTCTCAGGGCAGTTCACAACAGCTTTCACTGAGGCCAGGGGAGCAACTTGTAGAGTGTAGATAGCTGTAGCCAGGGAAGATGGACGAAGGATGGGCATGTGGCATGATGTGAAGAATAATGAGCAGATGTGTGCTTATCAGGCTTGATAACAAGCTTGCATTCCAGACTTATGCCAAATCCATTAGATTATGGTGCAGGGTACACTTACCTGCATCAACTGCAGCATAATCTTGCTTATGGGCTGTTATATGAGCTTGCTCATTTGCTAGCAATACCAATACTAGCTTATGGTGACAATGCTATGCAGGAATAATGTATAAGTTAGCAGAGTTAGGCACTGTAAAAAATGTATATATTTGCTGTAAACAGCAGAGTGTACATAAAGTGGGCAATTAGCCCAACCCCTTGTTTGGACTTCTTAGACCAGCAAGCTTTGCTGTTCGACTGTTCCAGCTAATGGAATGCTTGCTGATTGACTGCTGTTATTGAGTGGCCGCTAGCATTGTATGTTAGTTAATAGATCAACATATTTGTGAGTAAACCAGGATCTTCTATATTGCTGTCTTGAGACTCCAAAAAACCTTTGAGCCCACTGCAGGGGTCTATAGTAGATGAAAATGATGAGCTGAGACAGGTGAATGAGTGAGGGTTAAGGCAGAAGGTGAACAGGAAAGAAAAATGCAGTCCAAACTAGAGCATAAACCAGGTATGCTATGGATGGCACAAGGTGAACAGTTTGGAGGATATGACAAGGAACAAAAAAGAAAGTAACTGAGAGAGATTAAATAGGACAGTGAGAGTGAGAGAGAGCAGTCGGGGAAGCGATAAATAAGGAGGGGAAAAGGCAAAGAGTGAACAGCGGAATACAGCCAGACTGCTTTGGCTAGTCTTGAATTCTGTTTATAGGGGAAAAAGGAGAAAGAGCAAGTAGCCAGGATAGGCAATGGCTAATCACACCTGAATGTGCATATTCTTTGAACAGTACATTCCTTTGCCAGCACTGTCCAAAATACCTGCCTCCTTTGTGGGTGTGGCTACAATTGTGCCATTGCCTTCTTGATCTGCAGTGATAAATTGCAAGCCAGAAACTATGGAAAAGGACTAATAGTCAACAGTTCCCTGTAAGACAGATGTGAGAAACCCTTTATCTAGAGTGTGATGTGACTGGAGAATGTCTCTTAAAGTGGGGAGAAGCAAATGTACAAGGTGGGCCAAAGTAAGTATACAGTATGGCTTGGGTTGTGGTATTTTTAAGGAACCAAAAAACAATGAGTGATGGTACTGTTTCTCAGCCGCTCCTTTTTTGAAGCACCCACTGCATGTGCTATCTGTTAGAGAGGCTGTCCCTTATGTATCACTCCACATTTTTCTGGTATGGCCACAGGCAACCTTCAAACAGGGACAAGGATGTTCCCAATGCCATGCTGAGCAGAAGCAAGATCTGCCCAGCAGGAAACTACCTGTTCCTATGCACTCTTTTGTTCTTGCAGGGCTTCTGTGCCTTTGAATGCTGCTCCTAGTGCTATAAGAAGCACAAGGTTGGGTAGAGTTGCATTTTTTTGTTCCTCTCTCCTGCCACTTCCCAAGGCATTGAGGCATTTCAAGAATAAAAGGGTGACTACCTCTGTTCTTCTTTGACATTAGCAATGGTAGCTGGCACTGTTTAGTAATAAAGGTGTCTGCTTCAGCCAAGTCTGTGTTCTCAGGTTGGTGAGTTAATGGACACCCAGTCACCCCAGATGCCACAATGGGACATATGGTAGAAGTGTGGTTCCTTAACAGAGCACTCCATATAGGCATCTTGTCTCAGTTGGGGCATGACCTTAGCAGCTTAATGTTCTCCTCTCTGTGTCTCCCCCGCATCCCAGGGTACTCCTGTTATAATAAACAAAGCAGGGGTGTTGTCTGTAGGAAATGGGAAAGCAGATTATAAGATCAGTTGGAAAAATAATCAAAAGGCACTAGCATACAAAGGAAATGAATATGAGCATTGCTAATGTAGGGGACTCAGTGACTGATGAGCGGGTAGCAATTGATTTGCCAAGAATGTTGTGGGAGTGACTTACTTTTGGCCCAGCTGTAATTGTCAACCTGCCCAGTTAATACATGTATTGGCCTAAGTTATTCCTATACTGCGATAGGTGCCTTATAGGAATAATGAGGATTGCTCCTATTATGTTCCTTTTTCACTTCTGCTACTATTCCTGCCTGACAAAAACACTGCCCAAATCCAGCCCTATCATATTGCTGCTCACTCTAAAGTATACCAAGGGGCAGGGCAGTCTTGGAGATAAATGTGGTAAGAGTGTTGAAGAGATGAGGAAGCCAGTATAACAGCTAAACAAGATAAATTACTACTTACCTCGCTTAGAATTATTGAACCTCTTTCTTGTTACAGCTGCTGTTTATTTTATAAGTATTTTTTCCATCTGTAATTATTTTCTGGCATCTCGAGTACCTTTTGTAATTGTAATTAACTAGTTGTTAACTGCTAAAATTTTGTTGCCCATTAAACTATCCATGGAACAAGGATCATTCACCTGACTTTCTGGGGCTCTTCCTTCGTATTATAGGCTGCCTGCAAAAGCAGATACTGGCCTGGCTTGCTAATTTATTTATTACATTTCTGTATTATCCAGTTCTCCAGTTCTCATGGCCCAGAAACCCACAGTGAGCAGGTAGCTATGGCCAGTTGTTGTCTTATTTGAACCCAGACCTTTTTCTTCAGGGATGCTTGTTACTGCCCCTTGCATAAAAACAAACAAAACAAAAAGCACATGTTCTGTAGTAAGATTTATTTGCCCATGGCAGTCTCCCAAACATGGATGACAATCCCCACCATACGTTATAGGAAACTATTAGAGAACTGTTCAACATGCCCTTGAAAAAAATCCCATGTCACACTTGTCAAGTGCAAGCCACCCCACCATTGCTCAAGTTGGCTAGTGGTGAGACAAAATGTTTTGGCCCCATGCTGCGTTTTTCTCCTTGTGCTCCTCTGGAGAGTGGATTTCATTTTGATTGCTAGTCACAACTCCTCTGAGGTACCCAAGTGACACATTGGAGGGCCCAGTAGGTTTTACCTCCGTCCGTCCTTTTATTGCTTTTTTTTTGGGGGGGGGGGTGCCTCACTTGTGTCCAAATAGTTTTGTTAATTTATTATTTAGAAATAGCCAAAATCACACATTTTCACAGGTACAAAAATGGGAGGCCTCACCTGGGTAATTAGTACTATTACTACATTATAGCTCACCTTTCTTGTAGGGAACTCAAGGCAGCTACAAGGTTCTCCTCTCCTTGGAAATCAAAGCATGCTTCTACTTTTCTGGAAGATTCGGGACAGATGAAAGAAAGTACTCCACACAGCACATAGTTAAACTGCACTTAACTTCCATGATGCTATCATTCTTGACAGCTTTAAATGGGAATTACACAAATTCAGAGAGGGGAAGGTTATCAGTGATACTAATCCTGGTGACTATATCCTGTCTCCAGTATCAGATGAAGTATGCCTATGTACACCAGTTGCAGGGAAACTTGGGCAGGAGGAGGCTGTAATCACATCCTAATGGTGGGATCCTGGGGGCAGCTGATTGGCACTGTATGAACAGATTGCTTGACTGATACATCATTGCCATTCCATAAGATTCCATTTTATAAGATTCCATTTTTTCTCTATGTGTTTGTTTCTCCGAGTGTCTGGTTGTACATCATTATGGTAGTTTGTCTCCAACATAACAGGCATTTTAATTGGAGATTGTCATTGCCAGTGTGCATTTTTAGCAATCAGATATTTTCCCCCAAAGCCAGCAACTGTTAAGAACTCATTTTGTCCTATTACCTTTCTAGGTGTGATGATTCCCTGTTTCATCAGTGATTAGGTTTGTATGACATGGCAACCCATTGTGGGTAACTAGGCATGGTGGATTGCTGTATTCTTCAAACTTAGACTGCTTCCTACCCAGTGGCTTGTTCTGAGGCAGCCTACACGAGTAGCTTGTTCTATGGGATGTTGGACCCAGAATGAGTTGTTACGTCATCCAAACCCAGAAGATAAGACCCATTGAGGGTTGTGAGAAATAGCTCGAGAGCCACTCGGGAATAGTAGAAAAAAGTCCTTGTCACTCCTGGTGATCTCACCCATGACATCAGCAGTGATAGCCAGTGACAGCCTCACCATTGATGCTTCATGTCACTGAAACACCACTTGCTGCTTCTCAACCTTTCCTTTAGTTTTTCCTTGGCATGTGTGCATGTGTATGCCAGAAATGTGTGTAAACGTGTATCTTTTTTTTTTTTTTTTTTTTATGTGTTGGTCTTTTGGAGGTGCTCAAGAATGTTCTTTCAGCTGTTCTGATATATGCAGTCTTGCCTGGTCTCTTACCTTGTCAATGACAGCTGTCAAACAATAACAGAATAACAAGGCAAGAGTACGTATAAGCTAAATTGCAAACAGTTGACTGTGGTCAAATGCCCAGCTGGAATGTAGAGGCAAATGGGAAAAATCCCATGAAGGCAAGTACAACTAAAGGGGTGAGCTGTACAAGTAAATCTCCCCCTTAACAAAATAATTGTCTGGGTTTTAAATGTTTTGTATGCTGGAACACATCCTGAATCTCTAGCTAGTTCAAAAAGGGTTAGTGTTACTCCCTCTTTTTATGGTTCCTTCTTAGGGCAGTTACTATGGTTCACTGACAGTTATTTTAAAAAACCAAACCAAACCTGAATTTGTGATATTTCTCTTCCATTGCTTCCCAACTGTGGAATCTGCATAGATTTCTCTCTACCAAAATGTGCAAATGTCCCCAAAACTTTAAAAAAAAACAACAAAAAGGTTAGGATTTGTAGAATGGGATGGATTGAATGGTGTTTGTACACATACACCCCATGTGGCTGCAGCCACTCCATCTCATCCAGCTGTGTTGTAAGGGCATTTTTGGCATGTGTCAGGGAACCACACTAAATGCCTTGAAATGGAGCTATAAAATAAAAAGGGGGTAATATCTCCTTCTCTTGGACTAGCTGACAACTTGAGGTTGTAGACCATGCAAGACTGCGTATAATGGAAAGACAAAAGAGAGCGCTCATGCAACTCTGAAAGGCCAACAAAACAATTTCTGTAATATTATAATTACATAATAATTATAATTGTACTCTTTGGATTCTCCAAAGGGAAAATCCACAACAAGAGAAAACAAAAAGGAGTCACAACTGGAGATGGGACAAGGAAGTCAAAGCAGGTTGTGCTCTAAGGACACTGGAATACTGACTGGAGAATCAAGGGGGAAGAAGTGTGAAGAACAACCCATAGCGAGGCTGATCGTCTGTTAGTGCATTATGGGTTATTCTACAGGCAACCTAGATTATTCATAGGGTGGACTGTCATGTCATTTGGACTTACCTATTATTTCCAGATTAAATCAGGATTGCACCTTTTAGCTTAGTATGTGCATATGAATAAAGCTAAACTTATGGCCACTGTAAGCTACAGCCTTTGATTGGGAGTAGAATGATATTTGTGTGAGCAGAATCCAATACTGTCCTTTAGAAGAGAGATGAACATATATAAATGGATTCCAAGGTTACCCATGAGTGAGTTTCTGAAGAAGGGGTAATGTATCATACCGATGCACTAAGACGAAGATGTGCTTTGGGGTAAGAATGTAGGTCAGAAAAATTAAAAGAACCAAGGAATGTTAAAATAAAGGGCATTGTTGTGAACTGCTTTTTTCCCCTCACAGCACACTGAAGACTTAACTGAGCTTCAGTTAAGGGGAAAAGAGAAACATCCAACAACGTCACAGCTCTGCAGCAAAAATGGGGGAAAAGTAATGTGTAAGAAAGAGATGGTGAGGTATTGGGGGAACAAACAAAATTGAGGACAGGGAAGCATCTGAGATAATAAAAACAATCTCCCCAGAGTTTTTTCATAGTCATTTCTCCTTATTTTTCTTTAATTGACCCAGAACAACAAATATTTCATGAATCATTTTTTGCCGTCTTTTTGAGACTGATCCCCATACAATGTACTACTGGTTTTCTAGGCCACTGAAATCTGCAGCAACTCCTGTCCTCTGCAGAGGCATCTGAACCACTAGCCATATCTTCCCTGACAACAGTGCCGTGTCTTTTAGAGTGCAACTTTTGCATGGCAGTGGGAGGAGGTGGGCAAGGTGGAGCATGAGAGATGGGAAATGAGTGAGTGGGACAAAGTGAGTGAGAGACAGGGGTTCCCATGCCTATTTGGGTGCTAGAAGGCAGAGAATGAGGTGGCTAGATGGAGTCACTGAAGCAGTCGGTGTGAGCTTAAGTGGACTCCAGGGGATGGTGGAGGACAGGAAGGCCTGGAGGAATGTTGTGCATGGGGTCGCGATGGGTCGGATACGACTTTGCAACTAACAACAAGTGTCCACGGCTGTTACATGGATCCCTAGTAGGCTTCCTGGATGACAATCCAGCCATTGTGTTAGAAAACATTCCCCACTCCAGCAGTACACAGTATTCTCCTTCTGTGTGTATGGTTGCTTGTCTCCTGTAACCATACCCTCTTTTCCTTCCTCTGTGCTCTCTCTCTTTTGAACTCGTGTACTCTGCATTTGGGCAGAGAACTATCACAATGTCTTCCCAGCTTATACTGTATCTGTTTTGTTATCTCTCAGGTATTGTATATTACCTGTTACCATGTAATTACCTGTAAAGTCAATTCAGATCAACCAGATTAATGGCCAGCTTGATGTTCCACAGGACATTGCTCATACTAGTCATGTTATGTAGTGTTGATGACTCTTGTTACTTCAGAAGTCATTTGAGCCTGGTTAACTGTATTTATTTGCAGTATGCTCCTAAAAACTGTATGAAGAGGAGGTGAGGTCTACAGTACATTCTGTTGTTAGTATTTTCACTTTACTTTCTAGTTTGTGCAAAAGCTTTTTGCCACACCTAGGGGAAGTATGGCTTCATGCATTTCTGTTTTTCTACAGTGTTGAGCCCTGACCAACTGTTGTGCTTTCTCAAAGAAATCAGGAGAGATCCCTTCCCAAGAAAATGTGTTGAGTTGCAAAACTAAGTGACAAATCATAATCCCCAGCCTTTTTCTAAATAGCCTTGTTACAAACACTTCTAAACTGTTTTTCAAGAAAGGAACCAAATGTTAAGGAAATATGAAGCTATTATCAAGAATGGCAGCTCTGCACCGACTACCCTGCCTAAAATGTGCAAATCCACCATAAATCCTAATGCTTCCAGGAGATATAAGATGAAGTACTTCTTCAGATAGCATATAGTTAAGCTATGGAATTCATTACCACAAAAAGATGTATATGTGGCCACCAATTTGGAAAGCTTTAAAGGAGGATAAAGCCATCAATGGCTATCAATCCCAGAAGCTGTATGCGGCCTTCAGTATCAGAGGCAGTATGCCTTTCAATGCTATTTGCTGGGCAGCATAAGCAAGAGGGTGCTATTGCACTTCTGTCCTCCTTATGGTTGTCCCACAGGGAGCTGGTTGACTGCAGTGTGAGCAGATTACAGGACTGGATGGACCCTTGATCAGTTCCAGCATGAGTCCTGTTAAGCTTGCATGCTTAACCCTTTAAGTAAGTTTTTTGCACTGTTCAGGCAAGGCTTATTTATGCAGGGGAGGTTGGGGACAGTCTTATTCTTTTTTCATTGCCATTCTTCTGCTCCTCCTTCATTCATGGTGAGAGTAGTTATTGTTAAAAAGCTCATGAAATGTTAATGGTGTGTAGTGCTTAGGGGGAAGGGCCCCAGTGATATACTTTTTGCAGTTTTTCATGTATTTTAGCTTGTCCTTAACTCTGCATATACTGCTCAATAGATCAGTGGTTAAGCCGTGGACCCAGTAAACGGGATGTTTTAGTGTACTTCTTCCAGCTTTATTAATAGTCAATAGCCAGATAGCCATACCTTTGGCAGGGCATGAACTAGCGACAGAGCTGAGGCCATTTCTGCTAGTGGATGTATCTGACTACCATGAATAATAGTGATGGTGAGCAAAAGGGATCCAAATGGCTGCCATCATCTGCAGAAATGGACATGGGCTGCTACCACATCACTCTGCTTAAAACATGAGTGACTGTTTGATTTTCTCGGTGCCCTGTGTCCTCATGTAATGTGAAATGAAAAAGTAACGCTATTTGTTCCCCTGTTCCTTCTACTACTGTAAGTTTTCAACATGCAAAAAGGATTTAAGTTGACCACTTTCTTCACACGTGATTTATTTAATTATTTGCTATATTTATATCCCACCAGTTTCCTGCAAGGAACCCAAGGCAACTTACACAATCTTCCTCCTTTCCATTTTATCCTCTCAACAGTCCTGTGAGGCAAGTCAGTGCCTGACCCAAAGTCACCCAATGAGTTTTATGGCTAAGTGGGGACAAGGGCCTGAATCTCCCAGTTCCCAGCCCGATGCACTAACCACTACACCAATAAAAGCCCTCATTGGGGAAAGATACAGAGAATGTAGGTGTGTGTGGGCAGATAGATGGGGAGGATCTGAGAAGGAGTTGCAGTGGGGAGGAAAGGGAAGAAACAGAGAGGAAGAGAGTAGTATAAGGAATATAATGTGGAAGGAGTAATCTGACACTGATGTGCAGTTTTGAGCACCTGCCTTCTCATATTCTTTGCTTCTTCCTCTCAGGCTGACACCTTCCAGTGTTAGACTGATGAAAAATTCTGTGTTTTACACTGAGTGACCAAGCTAGAGGTTGGTGAATGGAGGACCCACTTGCAGAGGTCCCAACAGCTTTTCATACTGTTATGCATAGACTAGAAATGTGAACATCAGGGAAATCAGGATAGAGTGCAGAAAAGTACAAGGCAGGAGTTTCAGACAGAAGCTGCCTTCTGCATACCAAGGAGAGAAATACTTCCACATTGCTAGTAAACTAGGCACATAGAGGCGTCAGCCTGATTTTTTTTAGGTTTGGTTAATACAAAAGCACATGGGGCCAGCACTATCAGCAAGTGATAGCCTTCTATTAGTTCTCAGGCAGATTCCTGTAGCTGTATGCAGCCCACCCTGTTTGTCAGAGGCCTTTCACACCTCGGTCTAACTCTTGGGGTTTAATAGCCTGCCTATAAAAAAAACACACATTAGACTATGAGAGAAATAATGACCCCAAGGCTGCTGCTGTAGAAATCTACAAATGACACTACTGCTCATCAGTGCTCTAGGTATTGCTTTTTGCTGTCATAACAGTATGTTACCTGGATCAAGAGATATGCTATATTTATACTACCTTCTGACCTCTCATCTTGAGATTGCATGGGCACTTGTTTTGTAACTCCATCTTTTGGTTATAGTCCAGATTGTATGGGCACTTTATGTAACTCCATTTCTTGGTATAGTCCACTTCAGGAATAGTAAATTCCAATGAATGAAAAGCTCTTGTTGGAATCTGCTGACTCACTATGCCTCATTTCCGTGATGCTGGGAAACTTCACATTTGGATATGTGGCCGGTTGATCTTTCACGTAGGATACATGACTTTCTTAGAATTATTTCTGGATGGTCCAGCTGCTTATGCATGTTTGCTCTGGGGATGGGACTCCAGATTGCCTCTATGCATGTTTGTCCAGGGGATAGGACTCACTTTGTGCTTAATTTTGTAGCCTTAAAGTTCGAGCACTGTGACAGGTCTGGGTTACTTCCCATAAACCCCAGTCTGCTTCAGCCCTCCCAGTCCTTGATGCAGGGGGCATGGCCACCTTGGCTGTGATTGCTGCTTGTGGTGGGTGGCTGACAGAGAGATTGATGCTAAGGCCCAGAACACTGCGTCCTTCATGCCAGAGCAAAGCACAAACAATCCAGGGATGTGAGTCAGCAGCACCCTGTTTTGTTTGCATCTTGGATGGGCCAGACAGCAGTGTCTGTAGCTAATGCTGCCTCTGGCAGATTTACAGCACAGAGAGAGCCTGAGAGATGTTTGACCTTATCCCAGGGAAACAACACCGAGGCCTTGAGTTGGCTGCCTGCTGCACCATTGCAGAGATAGAGATGTGGAATGAGAAGGATGATAAGGCAGCAAACTACTGGTAGGATGAGAAGCAGGGGTTGGGTAATAGGAAATATGACTGGAAGGGACTAAGTGAAGATGATGTTTCCTGCTTTCATGTGGGATGCATAACAGGAAAGGTTGGGCACTGAGATTTTGGGCAGTGGAATTAGGGCAACAGAATGAAATGCCATGGCATTTGGTGGTCTTAACAAATGCAACAGTGTATTGGTAGTGGTAATTAGCTGTCTAATGCATGTGATGCCTCAGATTTTAATCTAGAAAGGGTGAAGCAGACTTGGCCACACAGGCTTGGAATTATAGGAGTTGTAAGGCATCACATCTGGAAAGCACCGGGGCAGTGCTGGTGTGAAATGCATGACCCTGCCATCGTGGCACCTCTCAATAAATAGTGCACCTGCAAACATTTAGGATAGGGTGGGCCCAGAAATCTTGCTTCAGGATATATTTTCTATAGGAAATGAATTGCTCTTAGGACACTTTGTTTTTACTTGGTATGTTAAGTCTTTACAGTGGAAAGATATTTTACTCTGTTTTGTGATAATTTTTTATTTTACTAAGTGTTTTATATATTTTTAATTGATCTACTAGTGAATCAGTCAAAACCAGGAATAGTTACTCTTCTAGATCTGACACAGGAATGTATTTAGAGAGTAATTGCCTATCAGTCTTACCTGCAATCTTCCTGGTACTCAATGGATGCAAGCTTGTACATAACATACTTACCTGGACCAGAGTCTGACTGAACTCAGGATTGCACTTTTAGTGTACTTTCTGCAGAAATGCTCATTGCTAACCATGGTTGCAGAGAGTGGTCCTCCTTTAGCGAAGGCTTTCTTACACTTAACTGTGAAACATCATGGACAACTCCTGTGAAGGGGATTTGATGTGTTATTTCAGTAATTCCAACCCTTGCAGACTAGTCATGTCAGGGAGCTTCAGCCTGTCTTACCTACATGCCAGAGACTATTACTGGGATTTGTATGGGGCTGATACAATCTGAACTGCTGATCATGCAGTGAATAAGAAAAGATACTTGCCTTTTTGCAGAATACCTCCTGTACTCCTACTTAGGCCCTGGGAGTTCCGGATGTTACTATCTACACATGCCTTTTACTGTTAAAATATATACATGGAGCTTTTTCTTCCTTGCCTTGGTGTCTTATGGATAGCTTTCATGTTGCTTCTTTTCTCTTTTAGAAGGAATGAACTGCATGAACAAGAACCATGGTTGTGCCCACATCTGCCGAGAGACCCCAAAGGGTGGCATTGCTTGTGAATGCCGACCTGGCTTTGAGCTCACGAAGAATCAACGAGACTGCAAGTGTAAGTCGTTGCCTTGGGATTCATAGATGTCAGTCAGGGGCAGAATGAGGCCCACACCTTCACTCTTTGCCAGCCTTCTGAAGAAGTAAAAGAAAGTCACAATCATGATACAAGGCTGGCCAGTTCCCAAGAAGGATAATTCAAACTGGTCAATCAGTAGTCTGGGAAGACTTTGATGCATCTTCCTGGTGATTTCTGAGTCAAGTTAGAATGTGTAGAGATGGAAATGTGGGCTCTACTGCAACCTGACTGATTTTTGTTTTGAGGCCTTTCCAGGGGTATGAGCTCGTTTATATTAATTGCACTTTCTCAGAGCACTTTTAAATGGACTCATAAACAGTGTAGTTCTTGTGCATGGCTGGTTATCCTTTGCTTGTCTTGCACTTGATGATGTAAGAGACAATTTATGTAAGTTGACTGAGCTTGCATCCGGCACTTGAATGTGCCTGACTGCCCTTGAAGAGGGAGTTCATTCCAGAATGCTTCCCAGGAAGCTTCTGGAAACATAATTCTGCTTGCCACCAGAACAAATACAACAGCAGGGGAGGGTGCATGCACTAAAATTGCCCTGGGAAGGTTGCATGGGGTTCGTGGGATGCATGTTGCCTACCCCTGCTTTAAAGTAGCATAAGAGTCTTGTTGTTTTTGCTGTAACAGTCTAAACCTGCTAAGCCTCAAGACAATTTGATGAAAGATCTTGGAGTGCATAAACAGTTTTGGTGAAACTTGATTGTCATGACAGTTTGCATTCAACTTGTAACTGATGACACAATTTAGGAGCTTCCCCACTGTTTACATGTTTTCTTGCCCCTTGCAGTGACCTGCAACTATGGGAACGGAGGGTGCCAGCACACTTGTGATGATACAGATCAAGGGCCAAAATGTGGCTGTCATGTGAAATTTGTGCTACACTCTGATGGGAAGACATGCATAGGTAGGTGAAAGCTGTAGTTCAGGTCTTGGTTTAAAGTGTGTTTGTGCATGCACACACATGTGGCTGTTCGCTTGTGCATATGCATGCACACACCTGATGAGGAATAGAGTGAAATACTTATAAAACATTTGGTGAATAAAGCTTCTGCCTTTATCATTTATGAGAGCTTGATTTTTACCTCCTTGAAGGAATACTGTTTATAACTTATGGTCAAGATAAATAACATATACTGGTGTAATATCTAATTGCTTTGTGTGCTCCAAAAGCCACTGTGCAGGGAGCAAAAAGAGAGGACAATTGTAGCAGTTAAAAATGTTCAGCGTGCTAGGCATAAAAATACACATCACCAAACCTACAGCTGCAACTGGTGTTGCCTGAAATAAGTTGCTTTATTCTGCTGCATGCCACAGTCAGGCCTACCTGGGGTAATGGAGCAGATGACTTCTATTCTTCATTATTCATGTTGGAAGAGAATCCATTAAGCTGTAGGATGATTCTTTATTGTAGCTAAAGATTTAGTTGCTCTGTATTGCTTACAGTCAAGTACACTTGAAGGAAATGGTACCTTCAGAAATGGTACCTTCCCACAAAGACAGGATATTGGCCACAGAAGGCTTCACCTGACCAAGGGAGTGTTAAATACAACAGGATTGGTGATCTCGTGTGAAATACAGAACAACTGAGGTCATTTCTGATTGAAGTAGCAACTATCTTTTTGTTGTGGGGTAGTGGTGAGGAGCGCACGTGACTTACACAAATATGTAACATAACTGGATGAGCAGCTTTGAGATTGCAGCCATGTTGGGCTTGGCTCAAAGCACAGACCTCTGATACCCAAAGCTTTCCTAACAGATTCCTGTATTTGAGACACACAAACTTTCACATATTGGGTGAGGCTGATCCTGTAACTTCTTTTAGTGACTAGACTCATTGCTGATCTATTCTTAAATTTCAGGAGTTCTTTTTCTGACTCTTAAATCATATTAATTGTATGCAAATTTTATATTAAAATAAATATACACATTTCATCCACATTTTATTGTTAAAAACTCGCAATTTTATTTCAAAGAGCATTCTTCTTTGAAGACCAAACTGGATCTGATGACTGTAGATCACTGATCAGATTTTCTACTGCTTTTAACAGCTTGACGTCAGAATTTGACTGTGCCTGTAGTGCTGGGGGAAGAGGTGTATCCCCTCTTGGAATTTTTTCATTGAAAATCTCCTCCCTCCAGGTGGTGTTTGCCGTAAGCAAGACACCATACATGCAGAATGCATGCATCTATTCTTCCTCTGTGGGACTGAACCAGCTTACATGATGCAAAAGTATGTGAAGGGAGAGGAAGGGTTTACCCACCCAGGACTGTGGTCCTAAGTGGATTCAGTGATTCTTTCAGTTACTATTACAGCACAGTCTTGTGTAGATCTGCTCAGAAATAAACCTGTTTTAGTTCACCAGGACTCAGTCTTTGGTCAGTAGGGTTTACAATTACAATCTTAATCTCGGGAAGTACAGCATGATAGGATCTTACCCTGTCATGTCTATTTGCACTGAGAGGGTATCAGTGGGATAGATGAACAACACTGTGCAGAAGCTAAGTGTAAAGAAATTCCTGGAAATCATTCCTGCTAAGCTATGAGGCCCAGACTTCCTAAGTAGGCCAAACAGATTGAGATGGGGGATCAGTCCTTCCTTTTTGGACATTATTGTTTCACCAGTAAAAATGTGATTACTTAATATTAGGGATATCAGGTTCTGTTCAATACATTTTGAAATTGTTCTGGTTGTGTAACAAAGATAGCTTCAGCTTCAGTTGGTAGACACTGCAAGAGTCAGCTGAATATGTTCAGAGTTCATGCAATATGTGATCTCACAATGAAGAGTACAATTCTACTCCCTGGAGCTAGCTTGCTGGAGAGGACTCTCCACTAGCCTTCACATTGTGGCAGCTTCTCCATCCTACTAGTTTCAGTCCACCTGCAGAAAAGTGATACCAGTGGTGCTCCTGCAGCAGTAGTTGAGAGAAGGCCCTGAAAGGGGGCATTTGAGGCTTGGGTGCTCACAGCTTTAGAACTCTTGAATTCCCAAGGCGCCAGACCACCCTGGTGCTGTTAAAAATATAAAGACATGGCCACCCCCCCCCCCGCACACACACACCATCCAGATGACAGGAATGAAATTTAGTAGTTGATCTGCCATTCAGTTCTACCTTGATCTTAAATTTCATATAAGTAAAGAGTTGTTTCTTAGAAAAATGCAAGAAGTTGTGCCTTCTGGAACTCTGGGATTGTGTATTTCAGTATTAGCAGAGTTGCATATGTGCATACTCCTTTAAAATACATGTTTTATTACTGTTAATATATTCCTACCAATCAATAAAATGATTTGGGAGTTTATCATATTCATATTTGACAATCTGCATTTAATATAATATTTCATTATTTAATTTAATGGTTGGTAATATATTCTTTGCTTGTTCTCATGTATATTGCTATGCATAATCAGCACATGGAAATTACAGGATTTCAAATATTTTGAATGAAGGAATCTGATGCATAAATAAAGATGGATACTGTTTTGCTTGTCTCTGTTTTCCTCTGATCCTCTCAGGAAGGGTTGGATGAGTTAGTACTAGAAAACTGCAACCTGTTATAACTGAGAAATTGGTATTATCAGGACTGAAAACAATTGTCAGATTGAAAGGAAATTCTATTATTTGACTAGTTCTGGAATACAAGAACTTCAGAGAAAAAGAGAAACTTTACTGGTTTCAAATGCTTATGCAGCATGACAGCATATTTATTTAATTTCTCTGTAGGAAGTGATCATCACAAATTAGTGTAAATATTTCTCTTTTTACTACATTAACATGCACTTATTGCAGCTCAAATATTAGATTTTGAATACATCTACTTAGTTTCTCAGAATGTATCCTGCACAAAATGATTGCATTCTTTCAGTCTTTTAGATAATGCCAACCCTATCTAGACCCTATCACTAGTTACTGTGGAAGGGCCCTTTGATTTAACATCCCATGGGATGTTGCTCATCAGCAGTCCTTGCAAATATTGCTTCCCAACCCCAATTAGGATATGCATATTAGCTGAATTAGATGAGTATCTTAACAGTTTGTCTTCCCAAATCATCCATTTGGAATTGTTTTTTAAAATATTATGTATGGGGAATTGTGGTCAAGAAGCATTGGCACCTGGATTTTAAGCAGATATGCTTGGAAATAAGTCTCGCTGATCATGATTGAAGTTCCAAGTAATGTGCTTAAGTGTACAGCTGAAAAGGCTGATGCTGAGTAGGGACCAAGCCCCATGCTTATATAGAATAATGATTAGCCTATACATTTCCCCAAGTGGATTCTAAAACATAATTTTTACATCTTCAAGCCTTGCCTCTGAGTCACCTCTTCCTTTCTTGCCAAGTAATACTGTGCTTAAACATTGTTTTGTGTATTACTTCAAACATGGGAGGGAGGGAATGCAACTTGATGTAGATTTCTTCAAATGCAAGTGTCTATTACTTTATACAATATGCTTGGATTTTCTTTGGTCATGAGACAGAGGTCATTCACACATATGTGATCTGACTGATTAACCTTTCTTTCTTCTATTTGTATTTCTGCTGGACCAATTATATTTTTCCAGAACCCAAGCAGCAATTACTGTACTCCTTTCACATCACACAACAATCCATGGTGGGTGACAAATCTCAGTGGGGTGTCATGTCATGTAACTCCAGACTGCAGCATGGCTTGTGTGGGGGTAGCAAGCCACCCTGACAATCCATGACTTGTTTTAAAAGCTGTTGGACCCACACTTGGTTAAATGTGTCATCTGACCCCGTTGTAAGTCTAGGGAAGCAGTTAGCAGCAGATATTTTATTTGTTGTTTTTAAACCTTTTGTAAACCACCCAGAGAGCTTCAGCTATAGGCAGTATGGAAATGTAACAACAACAAGCTGCTTAGCAAGGGCAGCAAAACCCCTTGCTGTCCATGCTGAGCTCGCTCAGGCCACTACCTGTAACTGGTTCAGTGTCTGCTGCTGTAATCACAGTCTCTTTTTCACCACCACAGCTTTTTGTCCCTTGCCTCCTTCTTGGAGGTTGCTTTCTGAGTTATTAACCGCAAATAACAGCCCCCTTCACAGTACCCAACGCAACACATTTGCGGAGCAGTCAGTGGTTTGTCACCATTTTTCCCTTTGTGCCCCAGATGAACACATTTTTTAAAAGTTGGACTTGGACAATTCTGGGAGTTCAGGCTGAGAAGCCTTACCTGAGCAATGCCCTGCAAGGTGTCTGATGACAAAATGCAGCTCACACTTACCAAGGACATTGATCCAAAGAGGCTACAAAGAGGTTTATTTCTGAGTTTTGTATTACTTCAAAATAATTGGTTTTTTAAAGTAACATTTTCAATAGTATTTGTCCCCAAAAAGAAGATTCAAATTACCATCAAAAGATCCCACCATTTAAATCAATTTTCCTATTTTGAAATTCATATATTTCAAGAATCAACAGGCATAGTAACAGGGTACTAAAACAGTTAAACCATATTGGATTGCAACTAAATAGAGCCATTGTACAATCTGTGAGAATAAATACTTTGGCTATGTAGTCCACATGCTTTTTGTGCTATAGAAATTGGGACAAAAATGGGATAAAAAAAGTTAGGAATGAACACAAACAGAACTTAATACTGACTGAAAATAGACTGAGCCATCCCATAGCTGAGCGCCAGTGTGGTTGTAGTGGTTAAGAGTGCTGGATAAGAACTCAGAAGATCTGAATTCTAGTTGTCACTGAGCCCTGGAGTTCACTGGGTAACTTTGGGCCAGTCGTAGTCTCAGCCTAACCTACCACACACTGCTGTTCTTGTGAGAATGAAATGAGTAGGAGAAAAACTTGGTTTGTCCCCCTTGGGTTCCTTGAAGAGGAAGAAAGGTGGGATATAAATGATAATATTAGTTGTAACTAATTAACAGAACTCTTCAGAAGCAAGGGTTGGTAGTTACTGAACAAAATACATTTTCCTGCATGTGGGGGAGAACACATCCATATGGGCTCAGTGATGACATGGGGTGATACAAGAAGACATATCCTGGATGGTAGCACTTGATTGCAGGAGGAAGTCCACAATAACAAGTACATGAGTTTTGAGTTGTTCCTAAGCTCAGAACACTTCTGTTTACAGAAACATTTCTTTGCCTGATAAATGGTCATAATGTTTCAAATTTAAGAATTTATAAGTGTAAGCTCAAAAATGTTTTCATTAAATTTAGAGTTCTTTTAACTAGGTTATTTTTTGTTACTACAAAAGGATTTTTAAAGAAATAAACAAAATCCATTCACAATAATTAAAAAATCATTTATCAACTCTGTAGAATAAGATCATATGATAGCCATGGACCTACTGGAATAGTATATATGATCTAATCCCTGATGTATGAGTGACACAACTCCTTGCTTTGGTTCATATGCATTTTGATAATGCAGAGTCTAAGAGCAGTGAATCAGAAACACCCTGGTTAAAACTTTCCTCTGCTGTAGACTTGGTGGACGACAATTCTAGCTGTGGTAGTACAGAATTATAGTAAAGATTACTGAAAGTGTATGTGAAAGGTTTTGAGTACTTTGAAACTATATCCTATATTTCCTGACCTTTATAGAAATTAACTTGAAAATCAAAAGTTTGGCTGCCAAGGATGCTGGTAGTCAAGGCTTTTATGAAGCCATTGCCCTATCTAATTCATAGACATTACAGTGTCGGGGTCCAGATGGTGACAACTTCAGCTTACAACCTTCCATGTGTTCCCATCACTTCTTTTGTCTTATTTCTTAATGGAAGGAATGTTTAAGGAAGAAAAGATGGAACAGCTGCACTAGGCCTTCAGATTGGTAGTGCTAGGAGCCCTTTGTCTAGAAACAGCTCAAATT
The DNA here is from genome assembly GCF_004798865.1 of Varanus komodoensis. Lineage (NCBI taxonomy): Eukaryota > Metazoa > Chordata > Lepidosauria > Squamata > Varanidae > Varanus > Varanus komodoensis. The sequence continues at coordinate 125,749,040 of NW_025335268.1, forward strand.
CTTTGCCATAGTACCGCAAAAGAATGGTAGTACAAATGTAGTCCTTGCAGAAAATGACAAATTATTTGCTGTATGCTACTTCCAGTATTGGAGACAGTATTCCTTGTGTACCAGTTCCTGAGGAACTTGAGCAGGAGTGTGTTGTTATACTTGTATGCTATTTGTAGGTTTCATACAGGCAACTGGTTGGTCACTATGTTAACAGAATGCTTGATTGGATAGACCCTTGGTCTGATCCAACATGTCTTTTCATAGGTTCTTATCTCTTGCTTCTACCACAATGTCCTATAAGATGAACTTCATTTCTTTCTCTTACTTGTTCCTTATTACAATGAGACTTAGGATTATGGAATGCTTCTCCCAGTCTTCCCTTCCAAGTTAGAGGAGAAAATCAGAGAGTTTCATATCCAGTTTTAAACTAACAACAGTTCTTTGTGATTGCCTGAACTTGGGAAACTGAGGTTTAAAGCCTCAGTTTGACATCATAGTTTGAGCCTGGTTCATTCTCACTAATCATAGTTTAAATAACCACATTTACCCAAGTTTGGATATCATGATGAGATGGGATTTGTTTAAAATTGAGGTCAAAAAATTACTGATTTTCATTGTTATGTGAAAGAGCTGGAATGATAAGAGGGATGTGCATGATCCCAAGACTCACAGTGGCTTGGTCATATAGTGGAAAACCATAGTTTTCCAGAATTCTGCCAGTGGATCTTTGGGCACTATGTAGGACAGGAATATTCCTGTTCTCTAGCTTTTTTTGTTATAGCTGGAATCACCCAGAATATAGGGCAAGAAAAGGGTTGAGTAAATAATTTCCAGAGTAGGAAAGACTGGGTCAGAAATGTCCAGGTTTGGTTGTTTATAGTGATCTCTTCTCAGGGTGGGTAGCTTAAAAAAGTATTCAGTGCTTCAGACAGAAAATAGCCAACTGTTGTACCAAGGTCTGATTTTATTTTGGAACTTTTTTGGACACATCAAAGAATCCATTGAAAAGGCAAGACCCCCATCTCCTGGGACATTGCTGCCCTAAAAATGAGAAGCTGGTCTTGCAAAACACACAGCCTTGAGCTTGTCCTTCATTTGTCCCTGCCAGCTGTGTGAATGGGAAGGGGAGCAGTGAAGTCTGAAGCATCCCATTCATATATACGGCATGGTACTTTCTGCTTTTGACTACTCTGCTTGGAAAACACTGTTGGATTGTGCAGTCAAGGGTTATTACCAGGCATCTAATCCCACCCTCCCAGTGGGGAAGCCCAAGGGACAGATTTATAGCTAGGCGAGAGGGTAAGATACCTGTTTAGATATTTATAACTGCCCTTTTTTGTTTTATAGCTAGGTCTTAGCAAACAGCCATCCTCACCTTCCCCCGCCCCCTCATCCTTCATTTCCGCTGAAATATTTCATCATTTCACAGGGAATAAAGTTTCCAGCAAAGCAAATGCAAACCCACTCCCTTGGCTGAGCACTTTGAAATTGAATGCGGTGTGTTTGAAGAGCTGCTCCAAACTGGTCGCCCAATACAGGTCCCCTTCAGATCACACCATGGCAGGAAGTGCAATCAGCTTTCCTGAATGACAGTTTCATTAGGCTATGATCGGTGCTTTTCATTCCCTCACCCTGCTTTTTAATGCTGCTTTTAAAAACCAAGATAATGAATAACATTCCTCTTATATAGCCAAGTCAGTCCTAATGAAGATTGCCTTGTCCGCAAGATCAAAGGCTGGAGAAGAGAGTGCAGTTAACTTTTAACTATCAGTTATTTATCTGCTATTTAAAAAGATTAGCAAATAAAGTACTGCACAATGATTTTGTAGATGACTAGCCTAATAAACATGGCAACAGAATGAGAAAAATGAACCTATGTGTGTATATTGCACACTTTGGTTGTGATAGCACTTCATAAGTGCAGAATTTAGTGTCTAGTTGCAGAATTCAGCATTCTGAAAAAAATGCTGAAATAAGTAAACCTTAATTCAAAAATAAACCCCTGCAACTGTAGAGAAAGGCTTGAAAATTGCATGGACAAAACTGCAATTTTGGAAGATCGAACAGACATTTCAGTAAAGTATTCATAGCTCATTGGCAGAAATCATACTTATAAAGTCTGAAAGACTATCTTCAAAGTGCTGTGCAAGGTCATCATAGCAAACTACCAAGGACTCCACAATTCCTTTGCATAATTTGTTTGGGAGTTAACTGTGAATTACTGTGAACCACCCAGATAGCTTCAGCGCGTATTGGGGCAGTATAGAAATAGATAAATAATGTGGTTGATCCACTGCGAGTAAAGAACATAATAATACATGCACTAGTAGGCCTTAAGGTTGCCTAGAGCATACTACAGGTCTAAAATATGGATGTGACTGGAGATTGCAGGAAGATAAGCTTCCTATTGTACAATGTTCTGTACTAATAGAATCTGTAATATGAAATTGCCTGAGAGCTTCTCAACTAAGCTGGCTCTTTAATTTCCAGATTTTGGATATGCAATAACTTTCTGAGCAGATATTGGCCATATGTGATGAGAAAGTGCTGCTGATGGGATTCCTAATCCTCTTGAGCTTCATAAATATAATAGACAGTGGACTTCAAATTGTATTGTTTGACTGGTCTCTGAAGCAAACTATATTTTGTTTATGGATAGACTAACTTTTTGCAAAGCCTCTCATCTTCCCATACATGGGCTGATTTCTAAGAGCAGAGTAAATGGAACTCAGAATCTGGCTCCAGAGGGCAGAGTTAATAGGCAGCTTATTTACTACTTTGCTGTATTGTCAAGTAACTGGCCAATTTTCCATGTATTCTAACCCAACTGAGCTGAAATTTGTAGCAAAGATAGACTTGGGCCCCTTAGTAATCCTGTTCTTCTCAGGCTGTGATTTTACAGTAAACATGGCAGCAGCGAACAGGACTAGACTCTGGGAGCTTTTGGAGGGGCATTGTCCTGCCTTCTGTGGTGACCTTTCTAGGATTTCAGGATGGGAGGTTTTGCAACCACCATTCCCCAACCAGTGACTCTCCAGACTGAGTTGTACTATAACTCCAGGAATTGGCTGGAAGATTATGGGTCCTGTAGTCCAATCCACCTGGAGGGTACTAAGTTGAGAAGGCTGTTCTATAATCTGCTATTTTCCTGAATCCACCAACTGTGACCGCCACTGGTTTTCCCTGACCTGGCAAGCCTATAAGGACTTTCAGGGGAGCCATGGCCATAGCCCAGCTGTGTTTAACTGGCCCCTACTCCATGCCTTGCTTTCTTGCCATGTGCTTGCTGGATAGTCGAGCCCTGGGGAGTCACCTCCTATGTTCTGCTCTGTTTTCTGTCTTTCTAAGGCACCTGCCTAATCCTCAGCATAAAAACAGTTGGTGCAAAAATCTTGATTGGTCTTGAATGCCTTACAGAAAGCACGAGAGCAATGGATTCAACCGTCTCCTCCCTGTGAGGTTTTGAGCAAGGTCACTGAGTGTGCCATGGCCAGAATACTAGTGTGAGTGGTGTTGAGAATAACAGGGTGGGGGACTGTTTGGTGTACATCTGAAAAAGAAAAAGAAACATAATTATCTGGGACTGGCCATGCTGACCATATAGAAAACATTCTCTGTTGCGGAAGAAAGTAGATAACACCCAACTCACTGGCCCGAATGCCCTGTGGAGTGAGCAAAGCTAATTTTCCCAAATTTGTTTGATGAGAACAAGAGATGGAATTACTCTTCACAGCAAACTGTGCTCGGAATGGTGGTTTGACTCCAGGAGCAATCAATAGTGGAATGGACTATCTCTGTCAATTAAGTCTCTTTTTCATTTTCAGGGTGCATCTGTCTTTTCTCCACACTCTTGCCTGACTCTGGGATTTGGTTCTCATTAGACCTAACAAGCCAGCACTCAGACGCTATGACTCTCTCTCACTCCCTCTGGGATAATTTGTTCCACATGCTTGGTGTACACTGCCCAGTTTGCATGCTCTCTTGTGCTGCCAGCTTATTGAGCTTTGGTTTAGGTTTGTCCAATTAGCTGTTTCTCTGTATCCTTTACAAGTGCAAGGCATTAATGCGGGTCAACTCTGAGATGTCAGAGGAATAGCAGATGGTTCCAGGTCATCCTGTTCCTTTTGCAAACCTCACTCCATTTTCTTTAAGGAAGAGAACAGAACCTGAGACCTGGACACAGGTTCATTCCTTAGGAAGGTCCAGGGAATAGGCCAGAAGTCCAGGCTAGAAATCTATTTATTATTGTTTTTGGAGAAAAGCATCTTGCTTTGCACTGCTCAGAGTCCATTTCAGCCAATCCTTAATCACAATGGTTAATCTGAACTGACATGTTTGGAAATTGCTTTACTGCCACTGAGCAAACTCAAGATCTGTCTGGTCAATAATGTCCAGAAACAGGGTTTTGGTTTGCTAGTATTTCTGGATGATTTGGTTGAACTTCATACATGGGTGCATAGCATAGCATCTTTCCTTAGTTTCTACAGCAACACTTCCTGGCTTCAGATCGGCAAACCACTTTTTATATGGTGTTGCTTAAAAAGTGTTTTGCAGTGCCATTTTGCAATGGCAGGATCTGAATCAAAACCTCAAGAAAAGCTTTGACTATTTGTATAGTATACCATTGTCCAATGTAGATCATGATGTGGCTGTCTGAGAGTTATCAGTTAAGCTACCAGTCCAATTATCTGGAACATGCAGTTCTTGCAGGAGGTACATTTTCAAGGAAGCAAATTTGTATTTTTGCTGGGATATAGATATGTGATACCATCCATACATATGAAGACATGAACTGTGTGCATCAGGTCTTAAACCACTAATATCAGCAGGGTTCCAAATCAAATTTTGCTTATCATGAGAAAGGCATTTTAGCCTAAGAAATGGGGAATACCTTAGCAATTAGCTGGGCTCTATTAAACTCACACCCTGCAACGTTCATTAGGTTACAATCCACACCTACTTGGAAATAGTATCATTGAATTCAGCTCGCCAAATGTTCTTCTGGGTAACCATCCACAAGCTTGGGCTATTAACCACTTTGAAATGCCATGTAGGCTCTTATAATTGGCTGGAGTAGTCAGATCTACACAGGCCTACACCTGTTAAAAGAAATTTATAACCAAGAACTAGTGCCTGAAATTGCTTTTTCCTCCTCCCTCCCCATCCCTTTTTCTTTTGTATTGTTTTTTATATTGTAAGCCTGACAGCTGGGATTGTCTTACTACTGATCTGTGCAAGCTGTTCTTAGGAGCCTCTTTTGACTACAGAGTGATGTAAAATGTTTCAGATAAATAAGTTTCCAAATGAAACACAAATAAGAAGATACTCTGTAGCTTTGGGCTCCCATATGCTGTCATTTGTTCTCTTGAAGCACATACTTTATTCATAGCTAGCTGAAGCTTTACTTTCCGCTATTTTTCTTGTTGTTGAACAGTCAGGTTGCTTTATGTGCATGCTCCCATATAGCTCTCCTTTGTTCTGTTTTCTATGATAAACACTTTTAAAGCTTATTTTACACCTACCTTGAGAAAACGGTTTAAGTACTAATTAAGTTAAGTACTAATTTGCTTTCTTTTCTTCCTTGTCCTTTTTATTCTCAGCCTATTCCCTGAATACCCACAAATTCATTTCTAGTGAAGTCAGAATTATGCTAATGGACAGAAAGGACATAACGGTTGGTCAACAAAAAAGAAATGATTACAAATTGATCAGCTGGGCAAATGATATGATTTTAGCCAGAATTGTGGGGGGAGAGGGGAAGGGATCACTGCAAATTTGTGACTCATCTGTGCATTGGGAATATTTACATTTTTTAAAAGCCAAACTCCTTGCTGGATACTGTTTCTAAACCACTTTTTTATAATGTTAAACAGGGGAGAGGCACCTCCAGCAGCACGTTACCCCCCAGACGTTTTCTAATGGTAAATATTTTTGTTCTCTATCTCTATAAGGAGTTTTAACTGTAGCGCATTTTGTCTTCGGAATATAACTGGGCACAGGGGCCTGAGCTGTCATACTAACTGCATGCCTCACCTTACATGGTAGATGATAGGGCAGAAAGGCCATTAAAAGCAGCATTGGTGCTTACTAACTATCTAACCTGCCCCACCTCTGCCACTTCTAGATCCTTATATTGCCCTTGTAATCTGCATGGTCCCACCTACCAGAAAAGAGTGGATAGGCTTGGAGCTGCCTGAATGGTGGAGAACGAGTCATAGGCTAACAGAATTGTCCCTGAAGGAACAGAACATGTTATGGAATGTTGGGCTACAAATGACTGCCTGCTTTGCTTCTGTTAATAGCTTGTTCTTTTGCTTGAAATATAATCACCTGCTTTTAGGGGAAAGGGGCAGTGTGTGTTCTATAATTTGTTTCTATATTGTGGGATCTCTAAAGCAGTCATCCAGACTATCCATTCTATCCAGGAATATCCAGAAGCATGTCTGACTCTGTGAGATACTTCTCTGGTCTTTGTCACTACAGTATCAAAACTCTGTGGCAGTCTTTAACAAACCCTGAATGTGTGCAAGTGTAGCATTATTTCTTAAATGGAAAAACAAGACAACAAGGGATCCAGTGACTTGCCTAAGACTGCATTGAGAATTTGTGGTACAGCCAGATGCAGAGCCAGTATGTACTCTATTTGGGAAGCTTGCTTTGAGTTTATCCTTCTAATTACTGCCAGACATTACAATAAACACTGGGTTGTGTTCTGCCTAATGGAAGGGTAGTGAATAACTAGAAAAAAAAACTAGAATAACTAACAGACCTTCTGGATAAGGATGGGGAACTCTACCTTGTCACTGTGGGCATTACATCCATGTTAAATGAAAGGAGCCTGAAGCTAACTTTGAAGTTGGCTTCAGTATTGCATAGGACATGCTGTGGCCATCTCCGTTTAATCCTTCCTACCACTTTTGGTAATGGTGGGTTTGCTCTAATGCAAATCTTTGTGTGTGGCCCTGAAGCCTAGGCAGAAGAATAAGGCCGAGCTAAGTGCATCATTACTTTCTTCTTCCATGGGGGTACACATGAGAAGAAATACTATGTGACTGGTAGAAGTTCTGCCAGAAAACTGCTTTCTACTGTGTTGTCTTGTTTTGCAATGGGAGAGTTGAGGTAGGAGCTGAGCACTGGGATGAATTTGAAGCAGACCTTGGATGAAGGCAAAAGGAATCCTGTTTCATCTCTCCCAGATGACAGAGACAACATCTGCAGAGACCAAAGGGCCTTGCAGTTTTTTCCATAGTAAGCAAAACTCTGCAAAACAGGGTGGTAGCACAATGGGTGATAAACAACTGTCTTTCATACAGGCTGGACATGTTGCATATTCTTCTAAAAATCCTTCCAGATGATAGTAATCCATTTCATTACTCCTTGGTACTTGATGTTTCCCACCAGACATGCACAGCCTTTGCCTCAAATGGTGGTCAGTATTCCTTGTCATGTGTCAGTCATGCTTTCCCATATTTGAAGTGAAGAGTACACAGAGAAAGCACATTTTCCAGGTTCTGATACCACCCTTTTCATTGCGGACTTACGGTGTATAAGCATTTCTCTTCCCTATGCATCATAAGAATGCTGAGATTTGATCTGATTCTACCCTCCCTCTCACTGTGCTACTTGGACCACCCAGTGCCCATTTAAATCAGGACAGCAGTCCTGCATTTCCTCTGAGAAGATACCTTTGTTTGTTGTGGTGGTACCAGCATGGCAACCCATTGACAGGCTGAATAAGTTCATGAAGCAACATGGATTTGTCATATGATTCTAGATCATCATTTTGCTCTTTTGGGCCAGCAAATAAAAATATAGATTGAGCTCTAGTGCTGCTTCCAGGAAGTAGTTGCAGAAAAGCAACCAACTACTGGGACATATTTCACATGTCTCTTTAGCCCAGACAACATTTGGTGGGATTTCATCATAGTCACTAAAATGGTGAGATCTGTAAATGTGAAAATAAAATGTGTCATGCTGGAACACATATTGATGAAGATACTGATGGAAGGTGGAAAGAACATGGCACAACATATGCTCACTTTATCAAGGAACAGCTTTCTTGTGCAAAAATGAGGTGATACATGTGTTGCCAAGGAAATGAAAGCACAGGATATTGCAATCTGTAAATCATACAATTGTAAGTAGCTGAAATGATTGCCATGCAGCAAATGTGACTTTTGCTCTTAGAAATGATCTTCTGGACGTACACTTTCTCTTGGCATCTCTGGTTACTATTCAGCAAATAAACTGCAGCCTAATTCCATCATAAATTTCTTTCTTCTCAAGGGCTGTATATTTTATTTTTTTTTTAAACTTATATCCACATTTTTTTTCTGAATGAACGAAGTTTGGGTTGCATAAAATATAAAACAAACAATGACCTAAAGTAATAACAAAGGTACAGCAGCATGTAATATTTCTTTCTTAGCTTTGTTCCAACATCTCTGCTCTTTAAGAAACCTTCTGTGGGCTTTTGTTTATTCTTTCTGCTGGGTCTTTTAAGCAGAATACTGTTCGGCTTCCTTGCTCTGTCATGCTTTCAGCTTCAAATTATTAGGGTGAATAGCTTAGCTATCCACATCCATTCCAATAGCTGTTGCTTTTGCTCAAAATCAATCTCTCAAAATTTTCAAGACAGGATGGACAACACAGAAAACACATTGAAGAACTCCACAGGCAGACATTAAAATTAATTTAGCCCTGTCAGTTACCACAATGGCTTTGTTTTAAATAATTTGAGGTGCAGTCCTATGCATTTTTAGACCAAAATAGTCCTGTAACTCCCAGCGTGCCACAGCCAGCCTAATCATGCATAGGATTGGGGCCTTTTAAATGCCAGATTTTATCTGCTCCCTGTGATAACACTGTTGCTGCCATTTAGCAGATGGGGAACAAAGGCTGAAAGTTACTGACTTGCTTATAAAAGAGGGAGGACTAGAACCAAAGTTCTCTGCATGCTAGCTCATTTCTCTTGTCTCCTGAGCAATATTGATTCTGATACAATGCCACAAACAACTTTTTAGGCATTGTCCTTGTGCTGTGCTAGTAAGCCTTTTCAGTGCAAAATCATACCACTGGATTTCTGTAGGGTGAATGTCAACTTGGGGGGACTTTGAGCTGAAAGTCTGGCAAGGGAAGGGATAAGGTCATTCTAAGGAAGACAAGAAGCTGCCTCATACCCAGTCAGGCCATTGGTCCACCAGTATTGTCAACACTGACTGGCAGTGGCTCTGTAGGGTTTCAGGCAAAATCTTTTTCCATCCTTGCTAGCGATGCCAGGAACTGAAATTAGAACTTTCTACAGGCAGAGCATGTGTTCTACCACTGAGCCATAATCTCCCCTCCCCTCCCCTCCCCTCCCCTCCCCTCCCCTTCTCCCATCTTGCACAGACTTGCTCCCAACAACACACTTCAGTGTTTCCTTATACACACATGGATGTAATGGCCAGTTATTTTGCATTCAAAATGCAAAACTAAAAATGATACACACAGAACTGTTCAAGATGGGTGCTTTTTATTTTTTTCAGTGATGGTTGTTCACGGAAATTACTTTTCTATGTGGCACTTTTATGCTGTTTCAACATAAAACTGGTCCTCCCTGCTGCAGAATTCAATCCACTCGTCAGACTGAGTCAGACACCTCCTTGTCTTGGCAGCTCAGGATGTTTAGTTTGACCATTTGTTCAGGCTGTAGAAACTCTCCCCACCCCTCCAACTTGCAGAAGTCTGTCTGAGTCTGTTAAACAACTCCATGTTCCATCCTGGGAGCCATTGCCTCTCAATAGTGAATGAGCTTTTTGTATACTGATTGCAGTGGTCTCTCTTCATCTGATCTAAAAATTGGCAAAATGTTTACAATTTGTACCCTAATGACTATGAATGAAAAGATGTCCTTTATAACACCATTCCTGGGCAAGAGGAATACTAAACACAGGCACTAGGGATGCTAATCCTGAAGGTCATGCCTAGGAGCAGAATGGACTGAAAGTAGGACATAGCCTTAGTTCTTGAGACAATACACCTGTGCCAAGCCCACTTCAGACTTGATTGGGAACTTGCACAATATTCCTCATCGTCCGAAAACCAAGCAGTTAAAAAACAACAACAACCAGTTGTTGGAAAGAACACAAATCTAGATTTTTTACCAGCACACCAGTTTTCTGTGTATAGCAATGTGGGTTTTGCTTTGTTTTTGTTTTTTTCCTCATGCGGAATTGATTCTGTATCTAAGCTCCCATCTGCAGTTTCTGAAGTCTGAATATAAGAAGTCTGAATATAAATTCATCAGTTCATTGAGAACCAGGCCATCATGCTTGTTTTCCAGGTTCCCATAGAGCAGAGAAAGGAACTGAATGCCCAAGAAGTTGTTATAACACACAAGGATATTTTTGTCTACTGGTAGGTAAGGTGATTGGAGCACACTACAGTGACTGTATAGCAATCAGGAAGAAGACTGCTGTGCTTCTCAATGGACTTTGATTAAGACAACACCTGTGGATGCCCAGTGTGGTTCAGTGACTTGTGTTTATTCATTTAGGTCTGAAGAACATTTCTCAATCACTCATGGTACATATCACCACAAAACAATACAAACTGTATCACATTTGCCATCTCTTACTTTTGAAAGATTAGCTGTAATAATTTGTAGCAGATTCTTTTGCATCTTAGAGTCTAACTGGATTATTGTAATGTGAACTTTTAGCAACAGGCAACTTCCTTTGAGGTCTCCTCTTTTTGTGCATATTGTTGCTTGTCTTTATTAGTTTGCAATATTTTCTTATCCTATATGGCTCATTAGTTCATCTCACAACAAAAAGAGGTTAAGAGCAGCTTGTAAGGTTTCTTAATCTGCTGCATAAAATATTTATTTATATGAAGTGGTGACATATGAAACATAGAAATGGAGCAAGTCAGAAGGGTCTTCCTGGGCCATCTAGTCTGACCTCCGGCTCCAGCCGGCTCCACTCATGACATGCCCGACATGTGCATGTCCAGCCTATCTTTGAACATCCCCACTGATGGGGCCTCAACCACCTCCCTTGGAAGCCCATTTCATATTCTCGGGGTCCTAACTGTCAGGAAGTGCTCCCTGGCATCTAAATGGAACCTTGGTTCCCTGAGCTTTGCTCTGTTGGAGCACATCCTGTCTTACTCTTCAGGGGAGAACAGGTCTCTACCCACCTCTGCGTGACATCCCCTCACACGCTTGTATGTCGCCAACAGATATGCAAGCACTACAAAATTACTTGAGGCAAATAAATCCAATCAAGACTGTAAAGTTATACAGAATGTTCACATTAAACTATACAATTAATTGTTGAAAGGTTAAAAAAGCTTTGCTATCCCATACATATCTACTGGGAAGTAAAGTTCCACTGAGTGCAATGTAGTTTGTTCCTAAATAATTGAGTATATAATTATAAGCTTATTTTTTTAGACCCTGATTATATAGGAATTACTTCATATCTAATAATGACTGGGTTTAAAAGAATATAGGTGTGCACCTCATTGATGCTTATACCTCTGAAAATATTTTGGCTATTTAGTTGAAGTCCTAAGCTCCACAGGACTCTGATGCCCTGATGAAATTCTATGTGCTTTAGAATGACTATGCTCCAAGGCACATATTCCATCTGTGCATAGGAAAATAGTGACTATGGATCTGTCAGAGAAAACATCAACTAAAGCTACTCCCTGCTCCACAAATCCAAAGGACAAACAAAATATTATTTTGGAAAGATAATTAACAGTGATAATAATGAAGACTATTTTATTTGGGCCTGAATATATCAGTTGTGAATTAAAGTGATGCATCAGGGCATAACAGCTGAATGAGAATATAAATACATTGGTCAGTTTAACATTAGTATGAAGTATATTAGTGCTACTGATTAGAATCTTTGCATCTTCATGGATTTCTACAGGGAAAAGACGCAAGCTAGCAATGTGCTGGCATCTTTCTTGTCCCAGTTTGGCAGTAGGGATGGTCTTATGTCAAACTTGTGTGGGGCAATGTTCCAGGCATAACATCTTTTGAAACACAGGCTGCTAGGATTTGGGGCTGTTTCTTTGTTTTATTAAAAACCTTGGGACATACTACCTGTAGTCCACAGGCTTGGCTGGGAGAAGGGGGTTGTCCAAGAATGTCGGGAAGGGAAATACAAGTTCAGAGATGGAATGTTCAGGAATATGTAATTAAGTAAGATGTTTCCTACATGGCTGTGGCTTTTTTATGTTTGGCAAAGCATCAGTCAGAACACAGATACTAATTTAAAGGTGTAATCCACAGCCCATTCATGTGAGTGGCAGAGCTCCCATTAAGTTTGATTTGGATCACACCATGAAAAAGTAGGAGAAATATTAAGTTAAACTGAAATATGATGCTACTGCAAATGAAAATATAGCTGTTGTGTTGTGGATGACAGCAGGGGCACTTTTTAAAAATGTGACCAGAATGCAACAGAATGTCCTTGCTATTCACAAGATCAATTCGTTGTCATATTGCAAGAAACATACTTCTTGTCCTACAGCTCTTGCAGAGCTATATTTCCTACTAATGGGTATAGTATTGCCGAACCATAGTGCCAAGGACTATGATTTTCCAAGAAATGAGTGTGTGCAGGTGGATTATGTAAGCATATTCTATTTTAGACTGCTCAAATGCCCTCTTCCCAACTCTATTATTCTAAAACAGGGACACATAGGAGCATTTCGATGATAGTGGGGTATTCTTTCATGAGGGCCACCCACAGTGAACTGTAGTGGACTTCCTTGTCCTAGAATAAGAGGTTACGTATTATTCCAAAATAAAGGCTTGTATAATCATTGGTACCCAAATGCTTGCTCCCTTTGGGACGTGTTACATGGCAAATGACAGCTGAGCCTTTTATATGCAAATTGTCCAGTCTTTAATGATGCTTTTCACAAAGAAGGCTGAAGAGGAAGGGAAATTTCCTCTGACATCCTCTGTTTTGGCCAGATCCTCAACCTTGGTAGATTATATCATAAAAGTGGAGGAAGTATGTTTATATATTTTTTATTTTCATAAGCATGAGCCTCCTTTAAGTAGAAACCTTTTCCAGTTTCTTCCCTCAGTAATACTCAGATTGTATTACATTCCTCAAACCCATTAACAGCTCAGTTAATTTCTAAGTAATGTTGCTAGTTTCAGGAATGTACAACAAATGAAAATAGGTTTGGAGGTGTGTTCTCATGATGTAAACAACGTGTGTGAATAATTCTTATCCTGTGGGGTAAGGTCATTAGCAAAAGTATATTAAAATAAAATTCAGATTTAGAAATTAGTGTTGTCATTCGTGAACAAATATGTCTTTTACCTTTCTGTCCAGGTATACTCTGATTCATGCCATGAACAATCTTTGACATATCTTTGGGTGGCCGATGTGCTTCTCCACATGAGGCATTTAATCTGGCACTTTACCAAGGCAACTATTTCTGTTTTCTTTGCAGAAATAAAAACTTGTCTTTTATACATGGTTCCCCACCTCCCAGGGTTTTTCTTTTTCCTGTTTTCCTTTACATTCTGCTACACAACCACAAGATAGTGCTGTGGCATAATGCAATTGCAGAAATATGTGTGTGCATTTTAGGATGATTTAGCATAACAACTCGTTATCCTCATTCTGAAAAACAGCAGGAAAATGTTTGGAAAGCATAGCAGAGTCCCTGAAGCTTGACAGTGATATATAAAGCCCCCACAAATGACTGTGAGTAAAGAATCATGAATGCACAATAATGCATCATGTAGAGGATCCTAAAGTGCAATTCTGTGAGACAAACTGGTTGAAAGAATTGTCTTTGGTGTTCTCTTTGTTTCAATGTATAAGCAGAAGTAGAATTATTTTAGATATTTTATTCTAGCTGAGCTCAGGAAAATCTGTTCCCTCAACATTCCCCCTCTCCCGCCACTCCAGTCTTGCTTTATTGTCAGCATGCTTTGTTAAAATTACAGAATCAATAGAATAGTAGAGTTTGAAGGGGCCAGCGGAACATCAGGTCCAACCTTCTGCTCATTACAGGACACTAAGTTAAACCATCTCTCTCAGATGGCTGTCCAGTTGCATTTTGAATGCCTCTAGTGTGGGAAAGCCCACAATCTTCCTTGGTTCCACTGTTATACTGCTCTGTCAGGAACCTTTTCCTGATACCTAGCCAGAATTTGGCTCTGTAACTTGAGTCCATTATTCCATGTCCTGCACTCTGGGATGATCAAGAACTGCCCAGTTCTTTCAATCTGTCCTTATAGGGCTTTGTTTCCAGTTCCTGGATCATTCTTGTTTTCTTCCTCTGAACCCTTTCCAGCTTGTCTGCATCATTCTTAAACTGTGGTACCCAGTACTGGACACACTACTCCAGATGAGGCCTAACCTGTCTTGAGTAAAGCGGAACTAGTACTTCATGTGATTTGGAAGTGATGCTTTTATTAATGCAACCTAAAATAGCATTTGCCCTTTTTGCAATCACATCACATTTTGACTCATATTCAACTTGTGATATACAACAATTCTGAGATCTTTCTCACTTGCAGTATTGTTGAACCAAGTATTTCCCATCTTGTAACAATGCATTTGGTTTCTTTTTCCTAGGTGCAAAACTTGACATTTGTCCTGATTGAATTTCATTCTGTTGTTTTCAGCCCAGTGCTTCAACCTATCAAGATCACAATCAAAAGAAGATTGAATATTCTTTCTGTTGTCCAAAGTATTAGCTGTCTCATCCAGTTTTGTGTCATCTGCAGATTTGATCATCATTCCCTGCACTTACTCATCCAAGTTATTAATAAAAATGTTGAAGAGCAATGGGCCCAGGACTGAACCCTGAGGTACCCCACTTGTTACCTCTCCCCACTTTGAGAAGGTGCCATCAATCAGCATTTCTTGAGTCCGATTCTGTATCCAACTGTGGATCCACCTGATATTTGTTAGATCTAGCCCACTTTTTGCTAGTTTGCTAATCAGGATATCATGGGGTATTTTGTCAAAAGCTTTGCTAAATTCAAGATAGATTTTGTCCACAGCATTCCCACAGTCCATTAGGGTACCCAATCAAAATATGAAATCAGATTAGTCTGGCAAAATTTGTTCTTTATATTATTAAGTTAGTTATATTTTCGTTTTTAAAGAAAAAGAGAAATCCATGTTGGCTTCTAGTAATCACTGCATTGTTTCTTCTTTTTTTCCATTCTTGAAGACAGTGACATTAGCTCTTCTGTAGTCATCTGGCACTTCCCCATCCTCCATGATTTCTCAAAGATAATAGAGAGTAGTTCTGATAGTTCTTCCACCAGCTCCTCAGATGGAATTCATTAGGCCCTGGAGATTTGAACCCATCCAACCAAATTAGATGATCCTTGACCATGTCAATCTTTGACTGCCATCCTACTTCAGCTTTTACTTCCCCTTCATCAGGGGAAGATCTTCTTTTGGGAGAAGACTGAGCCAAAGAAGGAAATGAGCACCTCTGCTTTTCTTTGTCATTGCTTATCAAGAGTTTTTCATCAGTAACCTGTTTCCTTTGAACTCTGGAGCACGGGATCTGTGTTTAAATCCCCCTTGCTTCTTTGTACTCTGGCTCCCTGAGGTCAGGAACTCAACCTTAGAGATGGGATAATGGGGTTTGGGCTGCCAAGACAGGAATTATCCTGATGGCATTCCAGTTTCCTCCTCCTTAGTCACTTAGCTAGATGGTGAACATCGGCCATCCTGCTGGAATGCACAGTAAATTATCTTCACCCTTCCTCCCACTTTCATTGAATGTTTATAAGCCTCCAAGTTCAGGGGCTTATGAGAATTGAGGGAGCAATCCATTGGACTGTGCATTAAATAAAGAAAAAACCAAACAGTTGTTAGCTCTAGGATGTCTCTGTTTGGAAGTATCTTCTTTTGCAGCCTTAGAATCTGTTTCAAAACACCAGGTGCTGATTTTTTTCAGGAAAGAACTGATAGGCAGGTGAAAGGACAAATACCTTTCCTTCTGTCTACAGATTTTTCTGTGTAAATGCCTGGACAATTCTTTCACTCTAAAAAAGTTGTTCACAGGGTTGTTGTGAGGATAAGATGGGATAAACTCACTTATGCCGTCTACCCTGACCTCCTTGGAGAATGGAGGAGATACAGTGTGATAAAAATCTTTAATATAGTCATTTTAAAGTTTTAATTCTGGTTAGCTGCAAACATGCCAAATACATAACTATCACACAAATATTTTTAAAAGCAGTAATCACTGAAGAATGTTTATGTTGGCCCTACTCAGAATAAATGGTTTATCTGTTGCCTCTGTTCATTCCACAGCAGGAAATGAGTTACTGCTATTCAGAGCACTTTATAATGTGATACAGGTGTAATGATGGGGCATATAATGGTGCATTCATCTCCTTGTCCCTCTCTTGGAAAGACCCAGACATGCAATAAGAACAGGAATGAAAACATTAGGCACTGATATAGCTAACTTAAAGCAAGCAATCCTTGATCTGATGGCAAGTACAAGAAACTTTTTTTTCTTTTTGTTCACAAAGTCTGAGATCAGATACTGAAAACAAAATGCTGCACATTATAGTTGTATGAGATGTTTTTAAATTACACCAAACATGAATATTTAGGTTTGGATAATAAAACTTTTTATTAAACATTATTAAATTAACAATAATTCAGTTGTATCCTACTGAAAGCTAAAATTTCAGAGATTGCAATCTGAGCCTCATTGATGCATTTAGAATGTACATCTTAATGACTGTATGTTTTAAATTGGAGCCATCACCTTGTCTAAGACAACAAGCTCTAAGATAGCTCAAACTGGAGATTCTTTGGACAAATGTCAGTAATATTTATGAAGCTGATTATGTTGAATATCTGGGCTGGAATGGTATTCAGGAACCTTTGATAACATAATTAACTTTTTGGTGCTTTAAAAGTATTTCCATTGCTATTGTATTGTTACTATTGTTGTTAATTTTTTCTCAGAGACCTGTGCTGTCAACAATGGAGGCTGTGACAGCAAGTGCCATGATGCAGCCACTGGTGTGCACTGCAGCTGCCCAATGGGATTCATGCTTCAGCCTGACAGGAAAACATGCAAAGGTAAATGGCAACCAGAGGCATCTCTTGTGGGTGAAGAATATTTTCCACAATTTATGTATTTATTTATTTTGTGTAGCATTGGTACAGTTAGCCAGGAAGTCTACAGTGCTAATGCAGAGTAGTTTGACTGCCTAAGATTGCTAGCTCTTCAGTCTACGCTCACGTGCTATCCGTGATGCACCCCAGGGGGCAAGCCAGCTTTGCACACAAAACAGCTAGCACTGGTCCAGCATCCTCTGGTCTCTTGCCACCGTCAGTGCTACCGCCGCAGGTTCAATGCTGCAGGTCCAGCGCGGGGCTTGTCCTCACATTTCCATGCAAGTCACTAGCTCCCCATCGAGGTGGGTACCCATTTATCTACTCCCACTTCTACACATTTCTAGGCAGGAGCTGGGACAAGGCAATGGTAGCTCACCCCACCAGGTGGATTTGAACTGCCAGCTTTCTGATCGGCAAGTGGAGAGGCTCAGAGGTTTAACCCACAACACCACTATTTGTTCTTTTTCCCAGTTAACTGGATATTGTTGAGTTCCTTTCTCTGCTTGTAAGTCTTTTTTTCACTGTAGTTAAGTGACTTAAATGCCCCGTCTCATGATGCTGCCTCATTTACGTAGCTCTAGTCTCTGAACAGTTCTCAAAGGGCATCTTGGTGGTACTTCAGTCAGCTTTGTTCCCAGATGTGCAGGTTGTTGCTGTAGCCAAAAGCAGGTTTATTCACCTTAGGCAGCAGCTGCTGCTATACCTGTTCCTGACAAGATGGAACCTGGCTATGGTGACAAATACCTTAATTACAACTCAGTTGAACTTTGCTATTTCCTGAGAGTCTTAGGACACTTCAGAGACTGTGCAGGATGTGCCAGGAGAGATGTTAGTGAGCATTTGCTCATTGAGAGGACTACATTACTCCTGTCCTGCAACAGTTGCACTGGTTCCCAATCTGATTCTGGGCCAAATTCAAAATGTGATTGCATTCAAAGATGTAGTCTAAGATACCTTAGGGACTGCCTTCCCCATGTTTGTACTTTGAGATCTGATGAAGAGGCCCATGTATATATCCCTACAATGGAGTGAATAGACTGGATGATTGATGGATAAGAAAGGTCTCGTAGTGATCACACTCAAGTTATGGAAATCTTTACCTGCAAGGTTCAGTTGACCCCTTTTCTTGAAGTGTTTTGCAGGATGGTAAAACCCTTTATATTTCAGCAGGCCATTGTTTTACCAGATAGATAGTTTTCTGTCCATTGTCTCTTCTTTATTTGCTAAATTTGCAGTTGTTCTGTCAGTTTAATAGATAATTTTGTTAACTTGCTTTAAACTGGTCAAAACCAGCATAACCAGTATGTACTTTGTCTTCCTCTGCTGGATCTCTGCATTCTTCTGTTTTATTCATGGGGTGGAGGACATAAAGTTCCTTAAAGCAGTGGTTTTCAGTGTCTACCGGCATTTCCTGTTAGTCCATGAAAAAGTCGCTGTCGTTCACGTGCACGACAGGGGCATCTAACTTGCCACAGACCAGTGCAGGGCTTGCTGTGCTTTTGCTGCAGATTCCTCCCTGAGGCGGGGAGAGGCAGCTCAGTGGGAGCCAGCTGGGAGCCACACCACCTGAGACCAGGTGTGTTTACTGTCTTTGCTGAGTTTTCTGCTGGGAAGGGAAATGCTGAGGTGGACTTGGGCTTAGAGTGTTTTCTCAGCCAGTCTATCCTGGTGTGTACGGCGGTTTGAGTGGGGAGGCAGGATTCGTTGTATTTCAGTGTTTAACATTATGAATATTATTGTATTAAATAACTTTTATTTCGTATTGTTCTGTTGCTAATATTGTATTTGACTTCGCATTTGCTATAAGTATAGTATTGCATTTCTATTGATTTTGTATTTTGCTATTATTTATTTATTTATTTATTAAAACATTTTTATGCCGCCCCATTCGCCAAAGCCTCGGGGTGGCTTACAACATAGATAAAACAATAAGTTAAAATCCATATAAATTTGGATTTTAAATTTTTGATCAAGTATTTAAATTTTTGATCAAGTATTGTAAATTTTTGATCAAGTATTCTTGAAAAGAAGCAACAGCAGATTTCACTGTAGCCTTATTTGAATTATATATTGCTCTCTAAAAAAATTCAGTTGTATTTGATTACATTTAATTTCAATATTTTATTCTTTTATTAACATTTTACTGTTTGGTTTCTGGTTATTTTAGAGAATTTTCCTTTTTTCAGTACTATATTTAAAAACTAATACACAAAATACTATATTATGTAGATAATGCTTTTTATTTCTGCCTCACTAGTCCCCAAAATAATTTTTCTATTTTTGCCAGTCCCCGACTGTAAAAAGATTGAAAACCACTGCTGCAAAGCAATAATTTTATAGAAATCAACCTTGACAACAGGCTTGCTCTCATTACACAACAAACCATTAACTCATGATGAGGCTGCAGTATGTGTAGCAATCATTTTGAATATGCAATCCCCATTCAGGGGTTTTAGTGCCATGAGAACCCAAAAGGCATGGATTTTAGGAAGGTAAAACAATACCCTACCTCTAACTCTAATCCATGGTCTATTTTAGAATTGCTTAATGAATATTGTGTCCGCCTATCCTGGAATTAGTTATGTAACATGATACCTGAGGGTGCTGCAGTTTGGCATGGGTTAAATAAATTTCAGGAAGGTAGCATGTGTGTTGTCTGAACCTGACCAGTGAGTCTAAGTACCTTTAACACTCCTTCTGAGCCTGAAAGTAGCTGGGCCAGAGCACAGTCTCTTGCATTTTCATCCAAGAAGGCTATTTCCTATGTTCTATCCTTGCTTTTCCATATCCCATTTATAGGTGTCACAGTAAACTTTGGTGCCTACTAGGACTTCTTTCCCACCCCAACACAAAATGGCTGTGGTTTGCATGGTGACATTTAGTGTCCCAGCAGGAGCAGCAACTTAATTTACTGTAATGTATTTGCAGGAAAAATATTACAGTGTACTCGTAGAAAAGGGGAATTCCTGGGATGGAACAGCATCTTTCAGTTCCTTTTGTGAATGCCTTGGTTGAGGGTTGCCTTGTTAAAGCTGCACATACTGAATCCAATTTCTGCATTGTTTGCATGTGAAACAAAGTTTGAGTTAAAAGCTAGCAGTGCAGTTATTTGGCACAAAGACTGAGATGTACAAATGGCTATATGGGGTGATATCTATCTGAATCAGTGCATCACTTAAGGTAGCTTATTGGAACTTCTTTCTTCAGGTATGTATGTACACACATTTTTTTTCATGAGGTGACCATTAATCTGGCAATGAGAAGGCTCACTGTGGTGTTGCCATTTGGAGTTTTTGATCCATATTGGTACTGAAATAATTGCTGCCTGCAATGTGATTTGGAATAACCAGGCACTGGAACAAGATGAAGTTGTGGTAGATAGTATGGACTGCTTGTACATTAGGTGAATCTCCTCCTCCCTTCAGAGCTGCCCTGTTGCCATATAGTTTACCTTCCCAGAATTTATGCTTCCAGTGTTTTCATGACTTGTGGCTAAACATGAAGATTTTTTTCTCCCCAGAACCATTAGTCAATCCAATATGAATCTACCAATAAGATTGATCCATTATATTTTCTTCAGCGAGTAAGGGTAAATTTGCAAAATTGAGGCTTGATCCATATACCTATATGTGTGAATGAGAGCTCTTTTTTTGCATACTCAGGGTGTTTAAGACTAGTGGCTCCCAGTACAGCACAGCTGATGTTTTCTTCTTTAAGCTACATAGGGAATTGCAGTCTACTTTCCACAGTATAGCTCTTACATAGGTTCCACTACTAGATGTGAGGGCAGAGGAAGACACAATTCACTTGAGCTTTCCTTTAAAAAAAAACCCTGTGGGAGATTTAAAAAGCAATGCTGTTGTGTAATTTTTTCAGTAATGTTAAAGGATAGTAGGGAAGGGTGACATTTTAAAAATAGGGATAAATTAGCATGGTGATAAAATGGCATCAAATTAACTGTTTGATGTTTTCTTTAAAAAGCATGAAAACACTTTTTCATTCAGTGTTGTATATTTAAATTCACATCCCCAGAAGGTGAAAAAGTACATATTAAAAGATAAATGTTAAAGAATGCTAATACGCCACTAATTAGAAAGGGAATGGTTAAGGTCTGATGACGTATAACCACCCAACTGTACAGGTGCATTGAGGAACAACAAGCCAATATGTCATTGCATACATCAAAACCACCACTACCACCCCCCAAAAAGGTGGAAGAAAAGTACTAAAGTAATCTACACCTGTAGATTTTGTGTTATGGTTGTGTCCTTCTTTGAAAAAAGGTTGGATTGTTTGTGTTTTGAGAAAATACAAGTTTTGGTGATGATGCCTCATAAAGGGTGTGTAAACAAAACATAGCTATTCTTCAGTAAAATGTAGTGTGGATGCATCTCCAGCTAATTTGGGATTTCTAGAGATACTTCCAAATGGAGGGCTCCTGGCACTACAACTAGAAAGCACTGTGCAGTAATTTTGGGGTGCCAGGGTGCCAGTGACTCCTTAAACAGCATGCAATATGAAAAAAGATGGAAAATGTGATGGGACACATGGGAGAGTTTTGAGTTGAAGGTGATGGCATCTGGAACTCCCATACAATTTTGTAAATGAGATGTGGCAACAGTGCTATAAAATGAAGTACAAATGACGTATCCTAGTTCATTTGTATCCACCAGGTTGAATTAGCCTTTGATGGACATGATTTTTCTCCCTTTCCATCGTTGTTTCCAGGGGGCTTTTTCATATGATCATAGAAGGGGAAATAAGCCACAAATATGGGTTATTTCTCCCTCCACATATGCCTGTTGGGTAGCTGAGGCAATTTACATAATTACTCCCACCAGTATGCTTGCCTTGTTGTGTGAACTCAGCAAGAATGGCTTATTGAGGTGGCTAGGAAGCCACCCCAGAACCCTAAAACAGCCCATGGATTCTGGGTGGCTTTTAACTACAGTAAAAAGCCACCCTGCTCAGGTTCACACGATATGATAAACTGTGGCTATTGAACTGGTGCTAACTTAAGTTTTTTAGTACAAGAAGTGTGTGGGTTTAAAAAAAATTTAAAAACTCATCTGGAAAGTCTCGCAAAGAAAGAGGTGAGACTCCACAAATGCAGGGCGTCTGTGTTCTGTCTCTGGCAGCTCCAAGGAACATGACCTTAGTTAAAAGGGGGGAAAAGACCTTCTGCTGAAAGCTGTCTAACCGCCTTACTGATTCCAGACCCCGTTTGCTTCATTATTATTTTTCAGAGCTCACCGCCTCTAAAATGCTAGAGTTCCAGGAAAACATAATAACCCAGAGCCATATCCCCTGTGTCTGGGATTTTATTATGGTTTGGAGCTATTTTACTGCTAGATCAGTTCACTCAAAATAAGAACAGCAATCATCATAATGATAATACTAATAGTAAAAGCTCCAACTTCATAGTCATTCCTAGAACTGATGGCATGGGGGAGAGGCAAGGGAACAGCCTTGGGTAAGATCTCCCTGAGTGCTCTTTCTGGGATTCATCAGCCTTGGCTCATTCTATTTTACAGACCATTTCCTAGCAGTAAATTTTCGGGCTTGTCAGTAAAAATATCTCTTAACAGGTAGTGGGATTTTTTTTTGAAAATTGGGGCAATTGTGCATGTTATTGGGACTGCAGAGGGATGTTCTTTTTCCCCCCCAAACAGCCCAATTATAAAGTTTTAAAAGAAATGTACACCTTGGAACTACTGTTCTCTGAAAACTACTTCCTCTTCTAATTTATTTCTTTACAGTCTCTCCCCATCCTTATTTAAATACCTAGAGTAACTTAAGGTGCAATTTTAAGAATGTTTAAACGGGTAAAAAGTCCTCCAGCTCCCAGCTAGAAATTGTAAGTTTTTCTTAACAATATCAAGGCACTGGTTGGGTTCACACAATCACTAGGAAAAAGAAAGCTTCCTCTGTCTGGTATGTGTCTGTTGCACTCTGTATGATTAGCTTCATGGTACACAGCTTGCCATGTCATGTAGACCTGGCAAGGCTTATGGTGGGAGTGGCTTCCAGACCTCCACAGAACCCATGGCTTGTTACAGGATTCTGGGATGGTTTGTGAGTAACTGTCTGACATGCTTCTTGCAGAGTTTGGATGACATGCAGCCTGTATGCAGCAAAAGGATTTAAGAAATTTCACGATACATGATCAGCTTATGTGGAGGTGGAGAATGGAACCCACCATGTACAAACCCATCCATTGATCATTGGAATCTTGGGACCCTAAAGCTAATCTTTAATTTCTTGTTCAGACAGTCAGAAAAGCTAAGCCACTGCCATTCCCCACCCCATCCCTTGGTCCTTTCATCTAGACGGTGGTTGCCATGATCCTGGGAACTAGGACAGGACCTAGCCACACTTTCACTTCTCAGTGACTTGGTATTATTGTTACTATTACTATTCATACATAATAATAATAGTAGTTGTTGTTGTTTTTATTATTATTTCATTGCATTTGTATCTCTCCCTTTTGTCCTCTTGTGGCTTATATGATGCATTTTATCCTCACATCAGCAAGCCTGTGAGATAGTTTAGGTTGAAAGTGAGTGGCTGGCCCAAACCCACCCTGTAAGTTTCATGGTCAAATGGGGTCAAGAACCTGAATCTCCCACATCCCTAGTCAAACTCTCTAACCATCACACCAGCTCTCGTATATGAAACACTGCTGCTCTACACCAGTTTAAGTAATACGACTTATGCAGATGAATGACTTGTGAGCAACTGCCTCTGAAATAGGTTATGTGAAAGAGCCAATATGAGGTATTAGTTAGAATGTTGTACTGGAACTCAGGACACCTGTGTTCTAATCCCTACCAGGCCATGAAGCCTGGGTATAAATGTAACAAATAAATAATATAAATAAACAAGCTTGTTAACATACATGCTACAACATATTTGGACAAAATTTGCCACCCCTAAATTACACCTCAAAGTCCCCATCTGAACTAGGGCTTTCACAAACAAGATATCTTGAGTGTTGAATGCATTTAGCTCTTATTCTCATCAATATTTTTGGCCTCTGACTTGGTCGTCTTAACAGCTGAACTGCTTTTGGAGCTGTTCCTTGGTCTTGTTGATATCTGACATCTGTATATCAAATACACATCGAAGTATATTTATGCATTTAATACTATATGGCTTGTTTGTGGTCTTTTGCAAGAACGCAATATTGAAAACTTGTAAAGAAATCTCTAAATATGTGTATGGATCACATATGTTTGTGCATTTAGCACTTATGGCTTGAGCTGTGGCTCTGTAATTTCTAGGAGAGAGTAATTCTGTGATGCCCTAGACAGTGTCTGAAGGGTCATACAGTATTTCAGATTCCTAGGACCAAGGTCAGGGATTTCAGAGCCCATGCTGCTCTCCCCTGTCCCCTTGCTGCCAGCATGTAAAGTACCATGTCAGCTGGTTTCCATTGTTGGGGAAGAGACCTTGCAGAGGAGGAGAGGGGAGGCACTCTAGTAGGTGGGGATGGGAGGAGATTGGAGAGGTCAGGATATGTGTTATCCCTCCCCACCCTCCTTCCCTCTTTCTCTGAATTCCTGTTGCTAGATTGCCAAAAAAGTGAATCTAGCAGGACGGGAAGTGAAGATGGCCTCTGCTGCTTCTCCTATCTCGGAGAAGCTTCCACATTAAGGGAATTTAAGTAATCACAGTAGGATTCCACCTTATCTCTTTTAAACTATACATTCCTTGCAGGGTTGTTGAAAATACTGAAGACATAATTCACAGGTTCTTAACTAACTGTGGTACATGTCTGTTATTACACCTATTGTACAGATCAATAGAGTGCTTCCTAGCACTACCATTTAAAGACATTGTACAGCTATTCCTCCTTTTCCTCCTTAATGGATTTTAAATGGAAATAAAGAAAGACTGAAGAAGTGGTGAAAAACACAGAGATGAAAGATGACATTGTGTTCACCTCTGTCAAATTCCACACATGAGTCAGGTTGATTGCGTGTTAAAACCTGGTCTGCATTTACCCAAGGCACAAAGAAATACGGATATTAAATAAATACTTAAAACGGTGTGTAGTGATTACCACAGCGCCACTTAAATCAGTGTGTAGTTAGAAAATGAACCCAGGAGTTCCACCCACCTGTTTAGTTTCCATGACTGTTTGATGAATGTCTGTTCATACATTCTGCTCTCACATTGTTTCCTAACTGATTCCCTTAGCTAAGTGTGTTTTGAGCTGTGTTTTTCCCCCTCCCCATTACAGATATTGATGAATGCAGGTTGAACAATGGTGGCTGTGACCACATCTGTAGGAACACAGTGGGCAGTTTTGAATGCAGTTGTAAGAAAGGATACAAACTGCTGATCAATGAAAGGACTTGTCAAGGTAAGACTCCTGTTCTTTGACTGTGAAAAGATTCAGGGTTTTTATACATGACATGTTTATTGTCCACTCATTCCTTGTGCACAGTTGTTATGATATCATGACCACCAGTATCCCTTCTGTTTTAACAAGCACTTCTAGTGAGTTTTTAATTCTGAAAGCAAAAGACAGTGTGATTCCCTGCTGTATAATTACGCTATTCTGGCATGCAGCTGTGCCACCTAGAGGCTATATAGTGGACAAGCAGGAAAGGAATCCTTTTCTATTGCTATTCTCCTTTGCTATCCCTTTCATCATGTAGTTCTATGATATGGTAGATGTAAGGAAGCTCTTAGACACTGAGCTAAATTAGCTCAGCAGTGCTCCTAGTTTACTTTGCATTCCATAGCTGTGCTTTTGGTTGTGCCACAGTGATAGATAGATAGATAGATAGACATAAACACTGTGCACCAGAACTAAGAATTGATGGGACAGAGTTTTCAAGGACATATTGTAACCAGCAGCTTCTTTAGTCTGCTGTGATGAAGTAAAGGAAGTTGAGATGCTTTGGAAGATCTAGGCGTAAGCCTGACAGGAAATGGCAAGCGCCTAACTAACGATAGATTCAGGCACCCATCCAGGTAGAATGGAACATTTTCTAAACTGCTGCTTCAGAAGAGGAAAGGAACCTGATGAAGAATAGAACTACATATATTGGTTGCCACTTCTATTAACACTGGCTCCAAGTTGACATCAGACAAACAGCAATAAAATGAACTGTCTGTTTGTATGGCAGTCACTTAACACCCTGCAGTGCCTCAGGCTTCTTTCTTAACTGAAATTGCCTCCTTATGGCTCAGTAAAAGTTATTGGAACATCAAATGTAAAGTTTGCAAGGCACAATTCATTCAAGAATGTATAACTGAATAAAGATGAATTGTAATTCATAGCTCTAAAAACTTTAAAACATTGGTTTTCTGGCTTTAAAACATAGTTTAAAGCCCATGGACTTTACTTCAGCAAACACATATCTTCAAATTTGGTGCATATGCCAGGGCGGGGGGGCGGGGGCAGATATTTAATTGCCTGCCAGCATTCCCTACAGGCCAGTCTTCTCTGGCTTGCAATAATGGAGATACAGTCCAACACATCTAGAGGCACAGAGTTTCAGGAGGTTGCCATAGGCCGTTCTCCTTCCTACTCCCATCATCAGGAAAGCTAATTTTACTTCTTGGAGCATAGCTAGGAAAAAATGACAGAAGGAGTTTTGTGGGAAAATCAGCCAATGAGGCAAAGCATTAAGTACATCACTCCTGCCCATAGACACTTCTCAGAAAATGTCCATTCCCCCATCCTTTGGGACCCACATATTTGCCCACGTATGGAGACCCAGTTTATCTTACATAGCATGAATGAATGTGAAGAAACAGAAATATACAATTAAGACCTACTCTAAATTGAAAATTAAGAGAGTCCTTACAATACCTGGCAGCCAGGGTACAGCAAAGCAGGCTATGCTTGTGCAATAGTTGTAAGGAAAGCAGGCTGTGCTTGTGCAGTAGTTGTAATCTATAAATTGGATCACAAATAATGTATATAGGAGGTGGGTTAAATATTTTTTAATCCCAATTCTGCAAATCGAACTTTTAAATAAGAACCAGCCTGCCTCTATAAAGTTGTTGATCCTAACAGGGCAGCGGAAGAACCTCACATTTAGTAGCATATTTGCTAAATTCCATTCTGGGTTAAAAAATTCAGACTAGAAGGTATGTAATAGATTTTTGGAAAGTCAACAGCTCAGTGTTCAAAAATGACAGCGGGTGCTGAACTCAAGACAAGATCGAGGAGACCATGCTAAGATGGAGTGCCAATGTTTATTCCTATTTCTGCTTCTGAGTATACGGGCTACATGAAAGAACAACAATTGGCATTTTAATTTGGGTAGGGCCAGGGAAGCTATAATAAATGTGTCTCCATGCTCTAACATAGCCAGTCTGTTTATTCATTTAAATTTAGATGCCAGCCTTTCATGTGAATGCCCTCAAGATGTTTTGTGAAAAACAATTAAAATACACTCATACTATATGAACTTGATTAATTGCATTACAAAATAAATATCTCTAATAATTTCATTTACAGTGGTACCATGGCTCATGAACTTAATCCGTTCCAGGACTCTGGTCGTGACCCAAATAGGTCATGGGGCAAGTTAAATTTCCCCATAAGGTTCATTGTAAATAAGGTTAATCCGTTCTGTAACTATTTTTTTTAATCAGAAAAATGTGAAGCAAAGTGACAAAGAACAACAAAGATTGTGGCCATCTCCCCCCCCCCCCCCAAACAGAAGTGCGGCCATCTCCCCGCCGCCCCCCCAGCACAACCGAGATCATGCCTGTCATCCCTGCATGACCGAGATCACGCCCGTCATTCCTGCACGCACCTGGCATCCCATCGCGCTGGGGGATGCGGAGGGAGAGAAGGGTGCGATCGCAGGCGTACTGGTGGAGGGAGAGATGGGCACGAATGGGGCATGCTGGGGGAGGGAGAGATGGGTGCAAACGGGGCGCACTGGGGGAGGGAGAGATGGATCTCCCCCCCCACCCCCAGCACGATCACAGCCATCTCCCCACTCGGGGGAGGGGGGAGATGGCTGTGATCGTGCTGGTTGGGGGTGGGGAATGGCCAAGATTGCGCCCGTCTTTCCTGCAGGAGCGCGCCCGTGATCACACACGTCTTCTCTGCACTTGGGGGGGTGGGGAGATGGCTGTGATCTTGGTCGCCACCCAATGCAGAGTTTGCGACCCACGTCAAAATTTTCATAGAATTTTTGTTCACGACCCGATTTGGTCGTGAATCAAGGCATTCGTGAGCCGAAGTACCACTGTATAGCTGCATGAAGATTAAACTCAAAATTCTCAAAGACCACCAAAGGCCTGTTGGAAAAGAGAGGTATTCCCCAATTACCCGCATATCCCAAAAGTGTCTAATCTGTGGCTGCTACGTTAACCCCACCTTCCTATACGTTTCCTTAGTATAGTCCAATAGGAAATAGGAAATGGCCTTTCTCTGTACATGGAGTAGCCATTAGCAGGCTCATGAGTTACATGCAGCCTCATAAGGACTCCAAAACCTAGGAAACCTTATAATGATTCAGATCACAGGGCCGTATAACCCAGTATTGTTGACACTGATTGGCGGCTCTCCGGGGTTTCAGATCACAATGCTTCTTAACCCTACTTAGGGATGATGGGGATTATATTTAAAGCTTTCCACCTGCAAAGTGTTCTTCATCCACAGAGCTCTGGTTCCTCCCCATGGGCCCCCAAAAACCTCATTGAATTTGCCACAATAGCAGCAGAAAAAATCATAGAGATTTTTCAGGAAAACAAGACTTCCACGATTGTGTTTGCCAATAAAGGAAATGTTCCACACATGTCTTGTTTCTTGGTGGGTTTTGAGGAACAATATTGCCTTTCACCTCACTGTTGACTAAAATGACATCAGGTCACAAATCAGGCCTTAAGAAGCAACTAGCTTGGGTATGCAGCTGTGCTGAGCATCAGAACATTCTTCTCTGGATAAGCAACTGCAATTTTTCCCCTCCCTGCTGGCTGGGGTAGACATCTGCTACCATGTGATCTAATGCAGGTGTTTTTACTCTGACTTCATAAGACCTGGCCCTAGGGAAGCTGGGTGTGTGTTGGGGGTTGAAGCAGGGAGCGTTGCTGTGTGCTAGGCTATGACCTCTTTCATCTCCATCCAGATTCTGGCTGCATGGCTTTTTTGTAACGAGATGGTGCCAATTAAATTAATGAAACCAATGAGATAAACATGAAGCCAATAAGCTGGCTATGGCCTACTGTGCCTCCCAGCCCCAATGAAATCCCCTATAGGGAAAAGTAGGTGGCCCTGGCATCTCCTGGCAAAGACTCCACCAAGAAGTCTTGTAATTTGTGTGTGTTTGGTGGGAGAGAGGCACGAATTCTGAGCATCGCACTGTGCAGACAGTGAAACTTGCAGACATTCTTCCCATTCCCAGTCTTTCCACTCCCTTTTTGGATTCTTGTGGCAATCCTGGGATTCAGAATCTTGCCATTCATCTCAGATGCTCTGAGAGGAATGAGTAGGCTTTAATCTTATGCTATATTATCTAGCTTGTTCTTTTGTATGCTTTGTTAATTAATTAGAAATAATTGCCATCTTTCCATCTTGGTTCTCTAGTTACAACCATCAGAACAGTCTACAACCTTTATTTCATCAATCATGCATTATAAAACTGAAGAAAATGAACCCCCTTTTCATGTAGACTTTCCAGCTTCATCTCACCCTTCCTCCAAGGAGCTCATGGGCTTAAATCCAACCTTGTCTGAGTGAACCTCCCCTTGCTTCTGACCCTCTGCACACTTTTCAGATCTGTCTGAACCCTCTGCAGGGGTTGTCCAGACCAGATCTGAGAGATGTGGAGAGAGCGGCCTACAAGAGGAAGGGGAAACCATTCCACCATTGTTTTCCCTCCATTGGCAAAGGTTGAATACAAGCAATGGTTTTCACCTTTTATCCTCACAGTGGGTTAGGCTGAGAGAGAGATGACTGGTCCAAAGTCACCAAGTGAGTTTCACAGACCTTTAC
This sequence comes from Varanus komodoensis, assembly GCF_004798865.1. NCBI lineage: Eukaryota > Metazoa > Chordata > Lepidosauria > Squamata > Varanidae > Varanus > Varanus komodoensis. The sequence continues at coordinate 125,779,139 of NW_025335268.1, forward strand.
CTCACTCTCCCTGGTTTTGAGTGTGGCTTGGTAGTGGGAGAGTATTAAGGCATAATGGATGTGAATTAAAATTTCTTGATCATGTGAATATTCCTCATGAAGTCTAAATGTGACAGTGAAGACTGGATTAAAGATATAACAACACCAATGGAGCAGTCATTTATTCGTTTATGTTTTCCCAGACAATGGGTACAGTTTTAGAATTTGTGGCTAGTGAGGCAACAAACTTATCCTCGTCTCAGGGAGGCACTGCCTACTTATTGGAATGTGACTTATGGTGTCTTTTCCTTTTCCCAGATATTGATGAATGCTCCTTTGACAGAACCTGTGACCACATCTGTGTAAACACACCAGGAAGCTTCCAGTGCTTATGTCACAAAGGCTATATCCTGTATGGACTCACCCACTGTGGAGGTATCAGTGTAAAAGTTGGGGTTGTGTGGGCTTTGGGCTAACTTTGTGACCTCTTTGTTGCTCCTTTCCTGCATTTTTACATTTCTACCTTTCCCCAGCATTGTTGCCATTTTTCTGCATCTAGCTGAAGCCTAGAGTCTCTGGACTTTAAGGGACTTTTTCAGATGGATTTCATGTAAGAGTCCATCTTCATTCATTCAAGTGTTAAATGTATGCGTTGGTTCCTATGACAGCTGAAGTCTCAAAGCTTCTTTTGTACTCAAAAGAAAAGTACAAAAATATCTAAAAGATAATCAGATCATTAGTAAACATCAGAATGTATGAAGCTGCCAATAACAGCAAATCAGAACTTCAGGCCATACAGCCCAGAGTTCTCTGTTCTTACTAACAGTGACTCTCTTAGTTCTTGGGCAGGAGTCTGTCCTAGTCTTGCTGAGATCTTTGGCTGACAACAGTAGTAATTGAACCTGCTGCTTTAAATGGTGAACCCTTCCATTAATTGTTGGCTGTTTTATGGATTTTATTTTCCTTCATTTGAGGTGTAGAGATTATCATTTATACAGAAGTGTTCAATATGCAAAGATCTTTGTAGTTTTCTACTTACTATGTCCACACAACAATCTAGGCATAACTTTTTCTGTTCTACTTGAAATTAAACCAAGTTTTGCCCAAAACCAGTGAGTGAGCCAAAGACCAAACTGAGATCTCAGAAGTCAGTGGTGTTTAACCTCTTTTAACTCAAGGACCAAATTTCATTTTGAAAATGCTTCTGGGGCCCACATTCCAGGGGTGGGTGGGGCTGAAAGAGCAGGATCAAAAATACTAGCATGTTTTAGTTTAAGCTCTTGCTGCCAGTAATTCTGCCTTGGAAGAGGCATTTCAGCCTTATAGAGTAGAAAATTTTCACCAAAAGCTGAGAAGCCACTGAATAGTCAGCATTTGGGGAAAGAGTCTGGGGCCAGAAGATGAGTGTGTGGCCATGTGGAGAACCCTGTGGGGGCAGATTAATGGCCTGAGCCTGCAGTTCTACACCCCTATCTTAAATCCAGCACCAGCATTCCATCACCTTCATCATAAGGGAAATTATTTACTCTGTTGTTTGGTTAAGGGCTTCTCTACATGAAGAGTTTACCTGCTGTTTTACTGATGCTTTTCTTCCATCTTCACTGCAGAAGGAAAAATGTGTCCTTTAGATAGGGTTTCCCCCCATCCCCACCCACTACCACATTCAGGGGTTTGTATTTCTCTACCTTTCTGTATATTCTGTTAGTCAACCATAAGGTTGGTGATGTGATATAGCCACACTGTAGCAGATCTGTAACTTCTCAGGAGGCTTTTGTTCCATGTTAAAATTTAATATCAGACTTCTCTCACTCTAACCCCACCCGCCAACTGGCTGGAAAACACAGGAGAGGCCCTGGAGGACAACAATGTTGTCAACAGGTCCTGCAAACTTCTGTGAGTGAGGGACACAAGTGCACAATAAACATCTCATGTGGAAAAGCCCTAAGTGGTGCAGTGTTATCTCTTTGTGAGGTGATACTTCATGAATCATGTTCGCTACAAGATGCCTGCTGTTCTTCGCAGAGGGCAGCAGGGCCAGACATTTGTGTCTGCCCCTGTAATCAAGGTGACAAGAATGATTTGTCTTCTGTCCGGCGGGGTGGGACGGGGGAAATCCCCACTGTGAGTTTTTGGCACAGAATTTGAGGTGGGTGTTAAGGAATTTCAGAAAGTTTTACAGTTCCTCAACAGAGAGGGAGGAGAGGATTGGGGTTGTGCCAGGATGAAAAATGGAAAGGTAGATGGAAGGCGTAGAGGGGTTTGTTGGAGCGTGTTGCTACAGCAGTGTGACTTGCCACAGTAAATTTAAGGGAGAGTTATGTCTCTCAAGATGCCCTAGATTACACAGATCAAGGCAGATATATAAACAGACTGCAGCAATTACACACACGCAAGTAAAGTATGCACACAACAGACTGGCAAAATGAAATCCACTTGAAAACTACAAACACAAATGTAGCCAGTGGGCTAAATTTGCCATCTTTGTGAAATTGGTGCAAATGTATGGATTGCAGTGTGCAAGATTTAAACAGAGAACAGAAAAGCAGCATATTTCTCATATGCCAATATTTTTGTAGACACAGGTTTGTAAATATTGTTTAGACCTGTATTTGATGTCTATCCAAAGTGTGTTAACATTCTGTTGCTGCCAGATACAAATCACCTCTTCTTTTGAGATGAAACTGTTTCTGCTTATGCAACCAAGTCTGTTCCAACTTTCACTTGATAACAGACTCAGCACATCTATGGATTATAGGTACATGGACACAGAAATCACATTACTGAATGACAGTTCTAAATGGGTTGTGTCTGCATCACTAGAAATTTGGATTTTTTTTTTGTCATTTGGGGAAATTGTCCACTTTTAATTGCCCTGTTAATGAAGAATTATTGTATTGAATTGGTAGCTTGCAAAGAAAGAGTTTTTTATTTTTTATTTTTAACTATCGACTCGGGATGTATATAGCCAAGGGATTCAGGAAACTTTCCTAAAAAAGTAGGGATTGTGGGCCTGGGAAAATCTTATTCCACCATTACTAGTATTTTGTTGCAGAGGGGGGACCAAATCTGAGTTACCCAAAGTTACCTAATCTTTTTGTACAATCTGAACTGCAGTTGAAGCCTTTGCTAAAATGAGGGCTTGATGTTGTCATAGACTCCATATTACACTGGTGCCTCCGTAGTGAAGCAATGAATAGAATTTAAAGTGTTCTTTCACATTAAAAATTAGCTTGGTCATTGTTCTTTCTAAGCCTTTTTCATTTCAGCAATATGATATAGGTCAGGGTGGAAATCCTTTTGTTGTTGCTTTTGTTAAGCAATCAAGTTAATAATCATTTCCAAACTGCTGCACATCAATCCACCAATAGATCCACTAGTAGTTCCAAATCTCCTTCTTCCCACCCTTGCACTAACCTCACTGCACATGCCCAGAGTGGACAGCAGTCTCCATTTTCTATAATATGCTCCCTATGAAATTTTTGGCAGAGCAGGCCAAATTCACACCTAGCTCCACCTAACAGCTCAGTATTTGGTAGAGGGGAAAGACATGGGAAAGATCTCAACTGCCTAGTGCTCAAACACAGACTTGAACATAGAAACAAAGTGAGTCAGAAAGGGCCTCTGGGAGCCTCTAGCTGGCTCCTGCCAGTTCCACTCATGTAATCGCCAACATGTGGTTGTCCAGTCTTTCCTTTAACACCCTTACCGATGGGGCCTCAACCACCTCCCTTGGAAGCCCATTCCATATCCTAGGGGTCCTAACCATCAGGAAGTACTTCTGACATCCAACCTATTCCTTGAGCTTTGCCCCATTGGAACGTGGCTTGCCCTCCACTGCAGAGAACAGGTCATGGCCCTCCTCCACATGACATCCCCTCACATACCTATGAGTTGCTAAAAGATTCCCTTGGAATCTGCTCCAGGCTGAAAAGACCCAGTCCTCTCAGTCTCTCCTCATTTGTCATTCCTTCCAACTTGGCTACCATCCTTGTGACCCTGCACTGAACTGATTCTTAGCAATCTCTCTCCTATAATGTGAAGCCCAGAACTGGATGCCGTACTCCAGTTGTGGGTGCACCAGAGTTGTGTAGAGCAGTAGCAACACCTCCCACGTTTAAGGGTGGTGTTTGCATTCCTAACTGCCGCATCACACTGCTGGCTCATGTTCATGTTGACAGGTACCCTGAGATCCCTTTCACAAGTGCTGCTGTCTAGCCACTTGTCCCCCATCCTGTACCTGTGACACCTATTTCTGTGTCCCAAGTGCAAGACGTTGCATTTATCCACATTGAATGCCATTCTGTTGCCCCCTGCCCATTTCCACAGCCTGTCCATATCCTTCTGGATCTGGATCACCTGATCCTCAGTTGTGGCCAACACTGCTACTTTGGTATTGTCTGTGATAAGAGCTTTCAAGTTGATAGCACAGATTCTTTATACACATGTTACATTAGTTCTTGAGGAAATAAATTGAACTACAAGGGGATGGGGGAGAGCCTGCAAGCTCTTATACAATAGAAAGTACATACATCCTAATAGAAAATGAATAACTGGAACTCTGAAAGATGAAAGAGAGTGGACTTCTGTTGAAGAGGGAGGTGGGCAGAGGGTATCCACTTCTACATTGCCAAAGAAGCATAATCAAATGAGAGGACAAAAGTTACATTGATTTGCATAAAGATTGCCCATGCAAATGTATATATAGATATAGGTGCAGATTTTAAAACAAGCAAATATACTTTAAAGAATATAAATACAAGGAGAGATCATGTTGCATTGTGCTTACTATAATGGGGAAGGTTGCAAGACTGTGACCAGTTCACCTGAGTTTGCCGTGCATGTTGTTGGATGATTTATTAGCCCTTTTATGGTTCTTAACTTTCAAACAAACTTCAGGCTAGGCAGCCTTTTAAATCAGAGAATGCCTTCAAAAGAGGACTGTCTTCTTTAACATAGAATACATGGCCACTCAAAGCAGACATAATTTTGAGATTTTTTAATCAACAGAATTACAATGGTACCTCGGCTCACGAATGCCTTGGTTCACAACCAAATCGGGTCGCGAACAAAAATTTCATGAAAATTTTGGCATGGGTTGCAAACTCCACATTGGGTGGTGACCAAGATCGCAGCCATCTCCCCACCCCACCTGAGTGGGGAGATGGCCGCGATCATGCTGGGGCGGGGTGGGGGAGATGGCCAAGATCGCTTCCATCTCTTCATCCCCCAGCACATCCCGTTCACGCCCGTCTCTCCCCCCGCCCCCAGCATGCAGGGATGACGGGCGCGATCTCTGTCATGCTTTGGGGGTGTGGAGATAGCTGTGCTTGTGCTCGGGGTGGGGAGGGGGAGATGGCCATGATCTTTGTTGTTCTTTGTCACTTTGCTTCACATTTTTCTGATTAAAAAATGTAGTTACAGAACGGATTAACCTTATTTACATTGAACCTTATGGGGAAATTTAACTTGGCTCATGATCAGTTTGGGTCACGACCAGAGTCCTGGGACGGATTAAGTTTGTGAGCCAAGGTACCACTGTATATGTGACAAAAGACAACTGATTCTTTCTCTAACCACAAGGTGATACATGTCACTTTCTCAATACTCTATTTCTTCCTTTCCTTGACTCCATCTCAACCATCACAACAACCTTGAAACAATTTTGCAATTAACAAATTTAAACTGCAGCACACCAGATTCAGGCTGGGTACCAGGAAAAACTTCCTAACTGTCTGAGCAATACAACAATAGAACCAGTTGCCAAGAAAGGTTAGAGACAGAGCAAAACTGAACAGTCATCTGAATGGATGGTGTGACTTGGCATCCTGCACCAATGGCCTTCTTAGCCCCTTCCAACCCCACTATTCTATGAATCTATGAAAGGTTCTAGCTCCTACCTACAGTGGCTGGCCCCACTAGTCCCTGTTGCTGCTGCTGCTATTATATTATTGTTACACTGCATTTAGATCCCTTTTTTCCTCATGAGAAACTCAAAGTGGCTTCTTAATTCCACTTTATCTTTGCAACAACCCTGTGAGGTAGTTTAGGTTGACAGTGAGGGACTGGCCCAAAGTCACCCAGTGAGCTTCATGACCAAGTGGAGACTAGAACCCAGATTTCCTGATCCCTAGCCCAGTATACTAACTACCAGACCATACTGGCTCTCTAGGCCCTGTATGCTGTTCTTAAACTAGCCAACACCTCTACTTTCCTCACCAAAACCATATTTATTTTCAGCATTTTATAACTGGCTATTCCTCTTCAGTATTCTGAAAGTTTGGGCACTTGACAGAACAGTAAGGAAAGCCACCTTAAAGACAGATAGTATATATAAGTACTACCTATAATGAATTAGTTCAGTTAAGCATGATACTAAAAGACATTTTAGAAGACACAATTATTGGAAATCATAACAGAAAAAAGAAGGTAAGGCCAACTTGGCAGTGTTTGGTTGTCAGAAATTTTGCTTGCAGTACTGGAGCTTAACTAGATCTCTTGCTTTGCTATGGAGTGTTATAATTTGGTCATTCAGTGTTCCCTGAGTTCTTTGGCACAGTTCTCTGATTCATACTGCAAGCAGCAAAGGAATCTTATCAAAGACTGTAAACAATTAAACTGTTCTTCAGTGTTGGTGTTGTACATTAATCTAAGCTTTGGGAGTATTTTGTTCCCCCAGTGAATTCAGTGTAATTGCATGGGGTGGGAAGAAAAGGAAAGAACAGAAATTAAAGGGAAAAGGCCTTCTTAGCAAGGAAAAAAACATTGGACATATACAATTAGTGTCATTATTATATTCCATGGAGAACCCAAGCTCATGTGCACAGCATAAGCTCTCTTTGATTATAAAAGTAAGAACTATAACTCTGTCACTTTGCATTGCAACATATATTCTGGACCCCACAAAATTAAATTTGCACCAAAGGTCTCTGCTTATTCTGGCATAAACCCTAATTTTGGATGCTTTGTTCTGAATTAATTATTTGAGATTTAACAGAAAGTGGGTCTTAGGAGCGAGCAGAAAAAAAAGTTTTAGGAAGTGAAGTCCAACTAGCATATATGGTAAAGGAAAACCAGAAGGGGAGTAGTTGTTGGCTTTGATGCAGAATGTATTGATAGCTACTAGCTTAGACAGCTTCAAATCATGTTCTGCTTCACTTGGCCTGATAATAGGACTGGCCCTGGGTGAAGCTAATTCCAATGATCATTAGCTTAGTGGAAGTTCCATGTTGACAATGTAAGTCTGAATAGCATCTGCTAAGGCAGCTTTTCAAGACTTGATGCCTTCCAGATGTGTTGGATTCCATCTTCCAGGATCCCCCAGCAAGTTATGGAAGGTGGAGTCCAACATATCTGCAGAATATCAGGTTGGACATGGCTGTGCCAGGAGCAAGCAGTAAAGTTCTATGCTCTTTCATCAAATTCAGAATGTAATGATTGCCATACCACTAAAACTTTAGAAGGCTTTTTGGAAGGTGTAAACCTATAGATTATGACTTGTCTGTAAGTGGTGACTGGTCAAAAAAGAGGAGAAACAACAGGGAATGGCTATCATCATTAGGTCTTGCCTTGAGAGCTTTCGAAGGGATGGCTAGCTGGCCTCCATGAGAAACAGAATGTTGAACTAGATAGCTTTTGATCCAGGAAGCATTACTTAGATTCTCATGAGATGGGACTGTCTTTCTTCTCTTCTGCCCTTAGGAGAAGATGACCATATTCTATTCAGGACAGGACTTTTCTCCTTGACTTCTAAAGTAGGGCAACATTCAGAAAGCACTGGGGCTTTCCCGTCCCTCTGTCGTTGCAAGAAGCTGCATCTGTGAAGTCTTCTGTCTTCTTTAGAGAGTGTCAAGGAACAGGCCATGGTTCTCGCAAGAGGAGGATGGTATCTTCTAAATCAGGGCTCCCTAAGAACAGGAGAAAGTGAGTTACATAAAGAAGAAGGATGGGCTGGAGCCAAGCCCAAGAATGCCTTGGCAATGCCATATGAGTCAGCACCCAGCCTACTCAGAGGAGTTGGGAGCAAAGCCGTGACCTTGGTGTGCCCCATTATGTGGGAGTGTGTTTTGGCAAAGCCTGGAAGGAATACTGAAGCATTTGTAAGAGAAGGCTTTGGAACAAAGCTGTGCCTTCATGGGTTGTTTTGATTCTTCCTCTCTCATTGTTTGTGTGTTCCATACTAGACCTTTAGCACTGATTTCCATGGATGTGGTTCTGTGTGCTGCAAAGTGGGTAGCAGAGAAGGTGCTGAAAAGGGGTAGGATTGGCAGACTGGCTGACACAGCTTGTTTTTGAATTTGAACTACCAAGCCTTTCCATTTTCCTCTAGCCTCCATTCCTGTGGACTGACTTTCTAAAGGCGTGTCTGGCAACATCTTTCACTTGCTGTTGCTTACCTAGTCTTGTTTGTTGGTGAAGACAGAGGTAGTGTAGCTTGATGCCTTCATAGACAGTGGGTGTGACTGAACAGTTTCCCTAGTGATACCCACTAAATGAATTAATGGAGAGGGAGATGGATTTCCTGACAGTTGCGCAGTGTTCCTAGAACACATACAGAGAATGCCCCAAATGTCCCTGCCCTTCCCCTGGCTACTCCTCAAGGCTCTTTAACAATAGTGTTGAAGAGAGAATTTCAGCAGATGCTTGAATATATCTGTGGGCTAAATGCAAGTGCTTAAAATATAACATTTTCTTTCACCTACTTGTAGGCAATTGAGATGTCTGAAAATAATTTTCCGTGAAGCAAAATAGCAGAATGTTTATTAAAAGTTTTCTCTGCCAGAAGAATTCTATGAAATTGTGGTGCAAGGCAGAAAGTGGATAGGATTAGGTAAAAAGGCTTTTGTCTGAGTCAGGCTGAAGGCAGGCCTAATGTCATTAGAATACTGGGGCCAGTCTGAGACCTCAGCTACCATCTAGTCCATGAAAGGGTTTTACACTTTTTATTGTTAATTTGAAGGGTGGTAATCCTGGTACCAAGATCCTGGTTGTCCATGGGGTTGCGATGGGTTGGACACGACTTCGCGACTAACAACAACAAAATCCTGGTACATTAGGGACGGAGCATACTGGTGAATCCTAACTCCCATCAGTCTTAGTCAGCATTGCCAAAAGTGAGAGATAATGGAAGTTTCAGTCCAACAACATCCAGAGAGCCCTGGCATTTATGACACATTCAATAATACTAAAGGTAAATACCCCAGCTGTAGCACAGAGGTACCGTTATTAGATTTGGTGCTTGTTTAAATTGTAAATATGAGAGGAAGCTGAGCGAAGTATTTTTCACATCTTGATTGAGAAGGCAGACAGGAAAAATGGGTGGCAAGGGGGACAGGGTGGGAGCAGATGAGAAGGGAACTTCACTTGATCCTTTATCTGAATATGGTGTGCAAAAGTCTGTAGCTTCACAATGGCAGGCAGATGTCCAAGTGCTCTTCAACACCAACATGACTGGCACAGAGCTCGACCAAGACCCACATGTCACCAGACCACTAATGGAGAAGAAGAATAATGAATGGGAAGCGTGTATGGCAAACCCCTGATCCCATAAACCGTAGCATGCTTAGCTACTCAACTGTGCAAATAGCCTTTCTTGGGTGGGCTGAATTTGTCTGTATTTGTCCACTTTCATAATTGGCTAGCTTTTCTTCTCCCTGCCTGTCTTCTCAATACCTTGACCAACTTGTAAGCACCTTGGGGCAGAACCCTATCTTTTTGCATGCTGTAAAGTGTCATGTGTACTGATTGCACAGTATACAGAAGTAATCAGTTAATTGAGTTGCCACATGTTTTGCCTAAATGACAAGGTGATTAGCAGTGGAGCCTCCCCATTTTGTTTTAACCCCACCCCCAACACTCTTTGCTCTACTTACTAGTTCAAATTACAGTTCTGGGACTAGAGTTAAGAATCTTGTTGATTGCCCCAGTAATTAACACTTTCTTGTATATAATGTAGTCATATAGTAGTTCGTTAATTATATCTCATTTTCTCCCTGCAGATGTTGATGAATGTAGCATCAATAAAGGCGGCTGCAAATTTGGCTGTATAAATACCCCTGGCAGCTATGAGTGTACCTGTCCTGCTGGTTGCAAACTTCATTGGAATAAAAAAGACTGTATAGGTGAGTGTAGAAAAGGTCTGAGATCTTGCTGCCCCCTAGGGTTAGAATGCATTCCAGCTAGTAACATTTTAGCTGGGCTAAATTACTCAAGTTCTCTGCAGAATGAGGAGATGAAAGTTTGATGGGAATCATAGCTGTCACCTCTGAGCATGGCACCTATAATGTAACCTTAGAGGCTATGTTTAATCCACGGGACAATACAAACATTTGCTTGCTGTTGGCGCTGTTCTTAAAAGTTGAAAAACTACCATTGAGGGAGGCAGAGTTTCCATGTATCAATCAATCTCAATCTCACTGCTTCTCATGCCATGATTTGGTTTCAAAGGGATTTCTTGCAGGAATGAGAGGACAGGTAACCTCCACAGTTAGCTCAAACAGAGAAAGCCACTTTGAATTTCTAGCCCATTCCCAGGTGTTTCTTTGCTAGCATACTATAGAATTAAGAAGGCGGTCCTTCTTAATGAAGGGTTTGGTTCTCAAAAAGCTAGGCTCTAGAATTTCTGCTTGAAAATTCAGCAATTATAAATTTTTAAAAGATTCTGTAGTTTGTGGCCGAGTAGTAACTATGTGTACTTTTAGATTTTATGTCTTCCTGGGTTAGCAGTGCTCAGAATTTGTTTCTGAACCCATGGCAGAAACAAGTGGAGACAGCAACAATGCACTGATTTTTATTTGCTTCTGTAGCTCTCCTACATGTAGTTCCTCTTCGATGACTTGTACTCTTTTCTGCACCATGCTATCAATTAATGCTTCTTCTTCAGAGCTAGTGATATGTTTGGCTGGTGCAGTGTCTCCACGAGCCACACTGACTTGCAATAAGAATGGCAAAAAGGACAGCTGTTCCCTCACTTGTGCCTCCAAGGCTCGCTTTCTGCCAGGTAGGTCTGAAACTCACACACATACACACACAAAATTGGTAAACTCTTGGGTACAGAGCCGTTGCAAGGGCTTATTTTTTCTTCCAAAACATGCTGTTTAAATCTTCCCACATACATACACTTCTGTGTATATACATACCCTTATTCATGCCACTTTTGTACTGTGTTTGAAATCTTAGGCAGTCCCATTTCTCAGTCCTGTGTCCTCCACCCTTTCGGGGAGGGCTGATGGCTATTCCCACATGAGCACTTAATGCAGGGGTGACAACTTCAGGAGGCCTGGAGACCATTTTTCTCTGAGGGCTAAAATCTGCTGGGAAGCCTAAAAATTAATTTTAAAAAATGAACACAAAATGTTCCCAGAGCACTATGGAGCACTAAAAAGATAACTTTTCTTTGCAGGCCATTTTCTCATGCGGCAGCTGAATTGATTGCATGGTGCTAGTGTAGAACTTAGACCAAATGCTGTATTGGTATTTGCCATTTTTGGGTAGCTTCCTGGACCCCAGTACCTCAGCGGGAGCCACAACAGCTAGCTGCCATTTTATTTTCCCACAGTGCCCCCTACCAATGCTATCAGTGAGGGTATAGCAGGAAATTTGAATGGCAGTAGCTCCCAGTTATCACCACTCCTTACTGCCTGCAGAGAGCAGGCCTACCAGATGGCGCTTTGCCAAAGGCCCTGTCCGACCTCGAGGTGGCCTTGGCTATGCTGTGTTTACCTGATAACCCAAGCTTAAAAGCCCCAAGATTTCTATATGCCTTGACAAGAGAAGATAGTTCGTACTTCCCCCAACCCAACTCAGCCTATCCCAGAAAGAAACATTAATTGTCCTACTGCTACTCTCACCCCTCAATTTGGATTACGACTACCATTGTAGAAACTTAGTGTTAATAGCTGTGCAGGAGTAGTTGTTGTAGGGATTGTTTTATTTAGCTCTGGCTTGCCCTCCCTCTGGCAGGCGTGTGTGAACTGACTCATGCCTGCACCTCCCCCCGAGGCAGTGGATCCTGGGAATTTATTCATGTTATCCACACTCTGGCACCACCTATGTTCTTTTTATTTGTTTTTATTCACTGGGGTGCTTTGGAGTGCTGTTTATTCTATCTGGAATCAAATAATGAAAATAACAGGATAATGGGTTCTGGCTAAAGCAGGTGACTTTCATCCATATGACTGATGAGCAAGATCAGGCTTGGGTTAATCTTTTAAAAATGTACTTGGGGCAAACCCAGTTGGGTTGGACTGAGTTTGGAAGTACAGGCTCATACAGGCACACATTCAGAAGTGTCTGGCCACAGACCTCCACTGACTCTGCCATGATTACTTTCCTTTGCAGAGTCTGACAGCAGCTACACGGTGAGCTGCGGGACCCCAGTCCTGCGGCAGGGACCTCCAGCAAGGTCCAGCAATGGCAGCTATCCTTGTGTTGGTAAGCTTAGCTTCCTCAGCCCTCAGAGGTCCTCCCTTGATGCAACTGGCTGCCCAGATACTTAGCACCTGCCTTTTCTTTTAGAGACTGCCACTGCGCCAATCAAGCAGAAGGCTTCCTTCAAGATCAAGGATGCTAAATGCCACTTGCACCCGCGTTTGAAAGGGAAGCAAGAGGAAGTGGGCAGGAATGGTGCACTAGGTGAGGCTCTCCCTTCCCTGTATGTCTTCTTGAAATTTTCATGTTGGGGTATTTTCAGTTGGGATGCAACAGATAGACCTGGTGAACTTTTTTTGCTGTGATGGCTTTGTGACTGTTGAACTGTCTTTTCCACAATGCAATAAAACTGCATAGTGCATCCATTAAAAAGTAAAGTAGGCACATCTTCCAGAGAAAGTGTGATGTTCTAGAAATCCAGGCCTCTTTTGGTCACTGCCTGTAGTATCTCACTCAGAGTTGTAACAGATCCCAGAAGCATAGAAAAGAGAGTATAAGCAAGAAATGAAGACAACTTATAGGCACAGAGGACCCAAACCCTGCAGCCTATAATGTAGTAAAGACAAAAGGGTGATAGCAAGAGCTCTGCAAATAGTTGTGTAACTAGCATGTATGGCCACACTTAAAGAAGTGCTTTAGCTGTTGTGGGGTAGGTGTGAAAGCCCCATGATGAGCTTACAGGCACAAGGCCAAGAAGAGTCTTCTTTGGTTTTTATAGAGGGGTGTCAGGATTTCAAATAAGGGTTGCTTAAAGCAGGTGTGGGGAACCTCTTTCAGTCCAAGGCTGGATTCAGTTTTACAGAAGTTATCAGGGGCCACATACTGTTGGTGGGGAGGGCTGAAGGTGGAAGGGGCAAGCCAGAATACCAGCATATTTCAACTTAAAGCTCTTGCTGCTGGTACTCAAGCCGTAGCAGAGGCACTTTGACCTTTCATAGTGGGAAAACTATCAGACTATCAGCTGTGGAGAAAGAGGAACCAGGGAAAGGGAGCATAGTCATCTGGGGACATCAGGCCTAAGGTTCTCTACTCTTGGCCTAAGGGATACTGACACTGCCCCATCTCTGTTAGGTGGGTCAGCCCCTTGCTCGGATTGCCAGGTGACTTTTGTGAACCTTAAGTGTGACTCATCAAAGAAAGGCAAAGGACGCCGGGCTCGCAACTCTCCCAACAAGGAGGTGACTCGCATCACGCTGGAGTTTGAAGCGGAAATCAAGCCTGAAGAGATCACAGGTAGAGAAGGTGACTGAGAAGGTTTGGCTTCCGTGGAACAAGCAGGATGCTTCTTCATGAGGCATTTCCTGCAGTGTTGCCATGCTTTGTTTACTTACTTTTTGTGGGGCCATCAGCAATGTACCAGCATCCGATTACTGCCATTCTGTATTTTCTCTGTGATTGTTCAATCTTTTCACAGACCACCAAAAGTCCAACTTTTTTAGAAGAACAAGGAACAAGTTCCACAACTGTAGTGCTAGTTTCCCACCTTTCTAAAGAGAATGGTTTTGATGTAGGAGCAGGAAAGTAAATCACATTTAACTTTGCCTAAATGAATGAATATATGATAAATTATATTATTCATTTATTACATTTCTCTATATACAATTAATAATATGCTGTCATGGCACTACACTTGTCTTTTATTAAAATGATATCGCCAGAAAAACATTTTAGCACTAATTAAAACATTGATTTAAACCCTCCCTGCAAAGCATGAAGTCATAAATTGGCACCATCTACAGGAGTTACAATGAATGTGTACTGAGCTTCAAATAGCTTCATCCACAGTGGTCATGCCATGTCTTTTGCTGTGTAGAGAATGCAGTGGATTGTACACATTGAATAAGTGCAATACTCAATCAGGTGGAAAGATCATTGTGATGCTACTCATTGCTTACATTAAAAAAAATAATTACTGGGTAGTTCCAGAAGCAGGTCCTTTTGGAAGCAGCCTGGGTCAAAACCATTCATAGGGTAGGAAGAACAGGCCTGTACTCAGAGGAGACTGCTAGGTTGTTTTTTTGCTGGAATACATTTGACCCTTCACAAATCAAGGCTATGGAAGGCCAACTGATCCAAGCTGATCTATGTCCATGGTCCCAGGATATCATTACTCTGTTACTCAATGGTTAGTCAACTCCAGGTCCACATAACATTTATGTGCTTTTAATGCCTATGCAGAAAAGAGTAGGACAGCACATGCTGCATGTGACCCAGAGTGGCCCTATTATAGTTAGGCTGTGACATTGTGGCACAGATGCCCCAAAGGTTCCCACTGCTGATCTACACCAAGGGCTGCTTCACTCTTCTCACAGCAAGAGACTCACATGACTCTGGGCTGCTAACAGGGCTTCCTTTAGACTGCATGTTATCCCTTTGCTAAAGAGAACTGCACTCACTGCCAAAAGCTGCCAGGCCATGTGGAAGGTTTTGTTATTAACATGTAAAGCAATTTGGGACCAGGTTTCCTTACAGATCACCTCACCCCCTATGTCCTTGCCCAGTCTTGGCAATCCTCAGAAGGAGCACTTTTGAGGGTGCCACATGATCCTGAGGCTCATCTTGGAAGTGCTAGTAACAGGACACATTTAGCATTACCCCCTTTTTGGAACATGCTTCAGTTGCTGTTGGACAGGTGTCTACATTTTTTAACTTTTAGGTCCTAAAAGGACCCCTGTTGCATTACGCAGACTTCCCTGAGCTGTGCCCAGACAATTAAAGTTGCACTGATGATTAACAGAATGATTCCTTTATTGGTGTATTGAGTGCTGAAGTTAATATGTTAACTGTTTTGAAAATTTACTGGGAAACAGCTTATGAAATAAATCACTATTACATTTAAAGGGGAGTACATCACAGCTAATTCGAGGGTAGAAAATTATCTGGGGGAACCCACTGAGAGTCTCGGGGCTAAGCTGACACTGCAGAGCTGAGCCAAATTATAAAATGCAGCAATTTTGTAAGCAAACTCATTCTGCTGGAAGTGTGACCAGCTTTCAAACAAGGCATGTGGTCCTTGTTTCCATGCAAAACCATTGTGTGTTTTGCCACTGCTTCTTTGGCAAATTCGGTGTTGGAGGCAGGCTGCAAACTGCCAGGAGGATAGAAAGTGGTCTGTGAGCCTTTTGTTGCCACTCCCTGGGCTAAGTCCTGAGGAACTGTGGCCATGTCAGAGTTCTCTGGCCTTTGACCCTGTGTATTTATAACTGTGTATCCCACTTCAGACATTCTGGATATTCACCAAGGGACACATAACAGACAAGCAGCAAATGGACTTGCTTTATGAAGTGTTAATGAACCCTGAGCAGGCACCAGCCTTGTATAAATTGGCTGAGTTGGCAGAGGAAACATATTTAGCTGCCTCCCATGGAATCAGTCCATTGGTGCATCAAGTCTAGAACTATCTACTTTGGGAGGTAGAAGCACTCCAGTGTTTCAGGCAGGGAAGGTCTATCCCATCACTTGCTACCTACTTTTAATTGGAGATGCCAAGGATTCAACCTGAAATATTCTTCATGCAAAGCATGTGCTCCCTTTTAGCATGAGACCTGAGTAGAGGATGTTGAACAAACTGTGGCTGGAAGATGGAAGGGATTTAAAGTTAAGAAATGACTTCCCTCATCCTAGAGCTAGGTGACAGCACAGTCTCCTTCCCACCTCTCCAGCCAGCTGCAATCTGAACTGCGTGCGGCAGAAGGTGGAGAAGAAACTGAAATCAGCAATCAAAGCCCTGAAGAAATCCATAAACCAGGAACGATTCCTGATCCGCTTTTCAGGAATGGAATATGAGGTGGCACGGAAGCTGAGCATGACTCCCGAGAGGCAGGAGAGCTGTGGGCCAGGACAGCAGAGACTGGGATCCAAGTGTGGTAAGGAAACAACCTGAGTCAGCTGGGAGTGAGGAGAGGAAGAGCACAGGAAGCATTTGCAAATTAACTTCAAGTCTTTAGTGCTGCACTGCTGCTCTGATGCCCTTGTTGCCGGCTCTAACATCCATGGCAGCTGCATGTGCTTATGGACAATAGATACATTTAGTGTGCTTGCTCGTTTGAGGACTTGAGCTATATTAGTGTAACCTGGGCAAGGGGGGAATCTCAGGGTCTGTCTCATACAAGAAGGACAAGTGTTATCTGGGGCATTGTCTTTTTGCCTGTGTCATTAGCGCATTTGCCTTTCTCTTAGTTAGCTGCCTGCAAGGAACGTATTACCATGGCCAGATGGAGCAGTGCATCCCTTGCCCTCCAGGGACCTACCAGGAGAAAGAAGGCCAGCTCTCCTGTGACCTTTGCCCTGGGAGCGATGCTTATGGGCCAGCTGGAGCAACAAATATAAGCGCCTGTGCAGGTACAGGGATAAGCTGCAAGGTACCCTAAGCTTATAGCTGAGCTTGTGTCTCCCAGTGCACTTGAGGACTGTAGTGCTAGGAAGGGGGCCTGGTAAGGGAATGGAACCAAGCCTATCAACAGAGACAGTATGGGAGTCCTGTCTTCTGCTCCCCTTCCATCCCAAAGAGAGGCTGCTAGGATCGAGTAGGGGCCATGAACCTGGGGTCTCAGACATGGTGTCCAAGGGCATCATTGTGCCCACAGTTCTCTTGGTGCCTGCCAGTCTCCCTGCCCCTTCTCATTGTTTTTAAAAGTTTTCAAAATTTCTCTTTCTCTCTCTCTCACACACACACATATAAGAGGGTGGCTTGCATGCTGCAAAGCAAAGTGCTGCCTTCCAGTACATTCTTTAACTGGGCGCAAACATATGGTTTTGTATTTTGGAGCTCAGCCCCTACTTCTGCCTTGTATTCAGCTTCGGGGCAAATTAATTTTCTTTTAGTTGTGCCAGTTTGCTGCCTGCTGGGAAATGAGTGTTTTGTGGCAAACCATGCTCACCATGGCAGCCATTGTAGGAATGGGCAAGCCTCCCTATGGCAGCCATTTTGTGAGAATATTCAAAACACTCTCAAGCTTCCAAATGTGCCCACTGTTCTGAAATGTTTGGGGATCCCTGCCCTAAACTCTAATGCTTCATTCAGAAAACATTTGCAAGAGGACTTGGATGGTGGTTCTGTATGTTGCATGCTTTGATTTACGATAGGAATATCTTGAATTTTCTCTCTGAAAAAGAGTCCAAAAGATAACTTCCAGATCATGCACAAGGCACTTTGCTTTTCTTCCAGCAATTTCTCTTGCTACTCTGGAATTAACTCCACTGAACCACCAAAAGAAAAAAAATCCTGATGCACAACAGGCTACAGCTGTATATGTGTTCCAAACTATTTCCTAATTCTCTGAATACAGGAAAACAGCTGTTGTCATTAATTGCGCTTAGAAATAGGGCAAGATGGGTAACAGGGAAATGCACAATGTGTGCCAGAAAGATTTTAAAGATCTCTTCCTTGTTCATACTGTTGCAGCTTCTGGCAGTTTCTCTGAAAAGACTGACTCCTGTCCAGCACAGCAGTGAGTTAAATAAAGGATCTGGGCTTATGATGCTGGAACTGCTGGGCAGTAAGCCTTATGACCCATTTTATCCAAATCTGTTCACATCCAAGACTTGGACAAATGGCTCTGATATTGCCTTTCTCCATACCATGGCTTTCTTACATCCCAACACAAAAGAACGAATGTTGGCCTGGACAATTTCTGGGATGGCAGATGGCTCCTATGGTGCTCTCCCATGGCTCCATTTATTATAGTGCATGTTGCATGAAGCGGGTATATTAGGAACAACATGTGTGGGTGGGTGTGCCTCATTTGGTCCGCTGAGCATTTCTTTCTCCTGAATGGCCCACAGGTCAGTGCCCCCCCGGCCAGTACTCTGTAGATGGTTTCAAACCCTGCCAGCCATGTCCGCGTGGCACCTACCAGCCTGAAGCTGGCCGAGCCTTGTGTTTCCATTGTGGTGGAGGGCTGAATACCAAGCATGACGGAGCCTTTTCCTTCCAGGACTGTGATACCAAAGGTATGTCTGGGGCAGCAACTCAGAGTCAGGGTACAGATGGTCTCTACACCAACCATCTAGAGGAAGGATAGAGAAGAGGTAACACATTGCTTCTCGATCAGTTTGACCACAGTGAATTGAATAGTCACATCCGAGGAGCACAGCCTGTTCCAGCATGACTCTGCCCCCCCCACCCCCAACTGTGAAGTCAATGTTTCAATGACTTACCAGAATAATTCCAGCTAGAGATGGAAACTCTAGAGGAGGGCTAAGAACTAGGTGCCCTCCTCAACTTGCTTGAAGTACAGATCCCATTAGCTCCAGTCAGAATGGCCAAGGTCTAGAATTATGGGACTTGTAGCCCAAAATGTCTGGATGATACTCAGTTGCTAAGTAGCTGAGAGACTGTGCTTACAAGCCTATAACCTCCCAATATTGTTTAAGAAGCTACACAGTCAGAGCCCAGTTCCAACCTTGGGAAAACGGGTCAGAGGTGGGACTCAGACCTCAAAGGGCCCTTACTCCATCCTTGCTCTGGCTGGGTTCCAAAGCCTGAAGACCATCATCAAGTTTGGCACAGTGGGGGACATCCTAGGGGAGGGAAGCAGTGGGACACTGCTATCCTGAAAAACCTTGGCAGTGCTGTAGTCTCCTTACAAGGAAGGGGGAAATCCTTAGATGAATGTTTTGGAGGATGCGGGAGTGTGGAGGCAGCCCTAACTCAGGAGTACCTCCTGGCTTCCATTGGCTGCCTTTATCCTGAGCCATGCACTAGTAAGTTCTTGGTTTGACTCCCGCTTCTGCCCTGAATTCACTACGTAGCCTTAGACAAGCCAGTCTTTCTCAGCCACAATCTTCTTATCTGCACTATGAGGAATAACAATATGGCCTTTCTTATAAGCAAATTGTAAAGACAACAAGATATTGCATGCATGGCACTCTGAACATTTGAAACCAGTATATAAACATTTATTAATGTTGTTGATTATGATGGTGATAATTTAATAAACAATGATGATAATTTAATACATAGGAGACTTGTGTTGCCAGGGACTCTTATTTGTGGGATATTGAGCTCTATGTCAGCTTAAAAAACATTTGGATCAGTGTACAGAAATAATCAACCCTGCAGTTCAGTGTTTATTTTATCAGGATGGAAATAGAGAAACTATTGTAATGTTCAGCAATCATTTCAGTACATTTAAAGGGCAGGTTTGCAGGTAACCCTAAGCCACCAGAGTTACGACAAATAGACTTGCCATGGTTCATTCTCCCCCTCCTCACTCAGACCTCTAGTTAGCACTCAGTGGACACTGGTGCAGAACCTGACTCCTCACCCAGGCCCCTTTTTACTTCTCTCGTTCTTGCTTTTCTTTCTTTCATAAGCTTTGAAAAAAAATAAAGCCTCAAAAATGTGCAGTTGGGGTCATTGTTGATGTTTTTACTTTTTAGTTACTTCCTGCCAGCATCTAGACAGTCATTTGAGTGGGATGATGTAACTTAGTGTCCTGCAATAACGGGGCTGGAACCAATGGCCTTCTGGCCCCTCCCAACTCTACTATTCTGTGGTTCCTTTCCCCCCTTCTTTTGCTAGTGCAGAAGTACACGCTTCCCTGCTGCCTATCAACCAATTCGCATCCTGGTTTATAGGACAGGAAAGGGGGATAAATAATAGTTAAAGGAAAGGAGGGCCCTATTAACACAAGGCAAATGCACTGAAAACTGGCAGGGTGGAAAGAAGCCGAAGGAGTAAATGCACCAGAAGTATGTTTAGGCAATATGCTCCTTTGGCTTTTAAATGTTCAAATGACAGTTCTTAGCATCCTCCACTTTTTCAGCACTTCCCCAGCTCTCCAGTGATTTCACAAAGGGGAGATACTCATTCTCCCCTTTTTTTTACAAGTCCTTTTTGGAGCAGTTATTACTGCAGTTCCCTGGTAGTTTTTCTTCAAACCTTAAGAAGGTGGCTGCATAGCACAGGGTGAATGCGGTGCTGGCATCCTATTTTCTCTGCCCTGTTTGGCCGCCACCTAACAATACAAAACAAAATTGTTTGAAATATTTGTGCTTTTTTCCTACTGGGAATTAAGTGGAAGGGAAATGTATGCAAATGGCTTGAAGCAAATCTGGTGCAAGCACCTGTAATGCTTCTATGCACCTTCCAGTGGGACACCATTTACCTTGTCCCATGCAACTGCCTTAGAATCACATTGCTAAGTGGGAGATATGCCCCCCCCCTTTTGGTGCACTTGCACATTTTTCCATGGCACAAAAGGGTTCCTCCTTTTCCTCAATATCATTTCTTGGCTGGTTCTTGTCAACTGCAAATTAGTCAAGTTGCAGTCTTGCCTTGTCAGACATGGTGGGCATGTTGTGAGTGGAGTCGGCTGGAACTGGGGGTCAGACTAGATGGCCCGGGAGGCCCCTTCTGACTCGCTCTGTTTCTATGTTTCTAAATGGCACATGCTATGGCAACTCATCACAGCTAGCTGCTCACAGTGGATTGTTACACCATGTGAACTGTGAACCAAGTTACAGAATTAATCTGCAACTTACCTTGCATCATTTATATCCATATAACTTTCCTGCATAATTAGCAGTACGACAATTAGCTACCATCACCTTATCTGCCAGGAGTGATTTTTCAGTTACAATAATGCTTTCTGGTCTTGTATTGTTTTTGAGGTCTCTGACACTTTTCTCTTCTGTTCAATGTGTAGTTCAATGCTCCCCAGGTCATTACTATAACACCAGCGTCCATCGCTGCATCCGCTGTGCTGTAGGCACCTATCAGCCAGACTTCCGTCAGAACTATTGCATTACATGCCCTGGAAATACCACCACAGACTTCGATGGCTCAACCTCTGTGTCACAGTGCAAAAGTATGCTTTGCTCTCTGTAGACTGTGTATAGTTGTGGGGGGAGTGGGCAGAAAGAGACTAATCGTTTGGTGAAATTCTTGATTTCCTTGACCTTTTAATGTTTTTCCTCAAGCTGTGTCCCAAATCTTCCTTGACATACGATCAGGTTCTGTTCCTCTAGCTGATGTTCCAAACTCTATGTTTCTTTGCAGACCGTCAATGTGGAGGTGAACTGGGCGAGTACACTGGTTATATCGAGTCTCCCAACTATCCTGGAAACTATCCTGCAAACGTGGAATGCACTTGGAACATCAACCCACCTCCAAAGCGCAAGATTCTCATTGTGGTGCCTGAAATCTTCCTGCCATCTGAGGATGAATGTGGGGATGTCCTGGTCATGCGGAAAAACTGTAGGTAACCGAATGCTGTGTTGGGAAACATGCAAAAAGTAGTGGGATAATGGGAACCTGCCTAGATTTCTTCCTAGCTTTCCGGACTGTGGAAATGTAGGAAGCAGCAGAGACCCTGTCTCCCTATCAGCACCGGTAAGTGATTCAGCCATTTGATTTGTGTCTGTTAGTCTGATTTAGGGACCAGGGCATGGACATGGAATTGTAATAGTAATTCATCAAGCAAGCCACTGAATAGTAATTAATTGGCCATGCCAAGGTCAATAGCTTTATAGGATCAAGTGTCACCTGATCCCTGCTGAGTTGATAGTTGCAGTACCACCCCTGGCCATCTGCGGAGCAGCAGTGAAAATGCCTGCTGGACCTTCTTCTGGCAACCTGTCATGCTGTGCAAAAGAATGAAATACCTAGATTCCATTGTTAAGGGTCTCCATTTTGGGACTCCCAGTGCATTATACTGTTGAGAGGCCATGTAACCCTAAAGATCAGGCTTCCTTTAGACCCGAGTGAGTTATAGGCTTGTGTTGTAAGCTGCCCCGAGGCTTCGACAAGGGGCGGCATAGAAATGTTAATAATAATAATAATAATAATAATAATAATAATAATAATGAAGAAGAAGAAGAAGAAGAAGAAGAAGAAGAAGAAGAAGAAGAAGAAGAAGAAGAAGAATGCGCTAAGAGTTAAATTGGCAGATGAAGGGAACATCTTTTGCTTTAAAAAATGGGACTTTGGGGGCAGTTCCTTAACTAAGACTCCACAGACCTCACTGATTTTTCATAATTGTCAGCAGTGTCACTGGACTAGGGAACAATGTGTCTTTTGTTTGTGGCATCCTCAAAAGGACCCTTGCGGAATCCTGTGGAGCAATTTTTTTGGATGCTGCACTATTTCTCAGGGCTTCCAAATGAGGCTTGTGCAATCGCCCTATCTCATTCACAGAACTGTACAGGGATCCAGATGGCACTGCTGTCTTCCACTCATAAATGTCTTGGGTTTTCCCATTGATTGGAATATAAAGAGATAAATGGAATAGCTTCACAGTGCCTTTTGAATGATAAAGACAGGTTGTTGTTAGTCCCAAAGTCATTTCTGACCCATCGCGGCCCCATGGACAACATTCCTCCAGGCCTTCCTGTCCTCAACCATCCCCCGGAGTCCACTTGAGCTTACGCCGACTGCTTCAGTGACTCCATCTAGCCACCTCATTCTCTGCCATCCCCTTCTTCTTTTGCCATCAATTGTTCCCAGCATTAGGGTCTTCTCCAGTGAGTCCTTCCTTCTCATTAGGTGGGCAAAGTATTTGAGTTTCATCTTCAGTCTCTGACCTTCTAAAGAGCAATCAGGGTTGATCTCCTCTAGGACTGACCGGTTTGATCGCCTTGCAGTCCAAGGGACTTGCAGGAGTCAACTGTAGTCCTTTGAGAGCTCAGCTGTGCATTCCCATTCAAGAAACATCTGTAGTTGAGGAATTTTGGCAAGAGCCTTCCTCCACTGTGCCCCAGTATACATGTTCCTTAGGAGCTCCTACCTATTCCCTCAGTTTCCAGACACCACGAACAAGCAGGGATGGTGGGTGGATTGTGTGAATGCACAGATGACCACTTGAAGAACTACAGTTACTGGTAAACAATCTGTCTTTCATCTTTGTGACCTTTGGGCATCACACAAGTAGTGTGCTGAGTTACTGGTGGTGGGTTGAATCCTATTGTATGAAGTGTGATTTTGCTGGGCCACCATATATGATACATGAGCCCTGATTTCGTGTTTTTGAGGCTTTAGGTCCAAATCTTTCAGCTGAATCTTGCTTTTCTATCAACCCTCAGTGTCCTTTTAAAAATTTCAGCCTAAGTTGACCAGTGGCATTTGGTATCCTTGGTTAAGATATGCTTCCTTGGAAGGAGACCAGAAATGTGCTCACACTTTTCTCACAGTTGTTAGGACTTTGGCAAAGGTGAGGCAAAAAAAGCAAGAGCCTTGCTGAAATTGCTGAGGCTTGTTCGTCTTTGCTGTGCTTCCCTGTGTTTTAATTTAGCCTGCCTGGGATGTGTACAGGGTACAGGTGTCTGTATGATTCCCACCAGTAGATTATCCTTTCTGTTCTCTCGCCCAGCTTCTCCTTCCTCCATCACAACCTATGAGACATGCCAAACTTATGAGAGGCCCATAGCCTTTACTGCAAGATCTCGAAAGCTGTGGATCAACTTTAAAACTAGTGAAGCCAACAGTGCCAGAGGTTTCCAGATCCCCTATGTCACCTATGATGGTAAGTAGGAGAAAGAGAGGACTATAGGATGGTGCACAGTCTGCACTATGGCAGATATATCACCATGCATAGGGAGAACATCTAGAGGAGGCAGTGGGGCTGTGCCTTGCAGCTTTGCCTCTGGCCTCATGTGGAGACCAGCAGAGCCTACGGAGCTGCAGTTCTATAGAAATAGGGTTCTGCAAAACACATGGATGGTGGGCAGCAGGGGTGGCACAACATCTGGATTGAGACCCCACCCTGTGCTCTATGCACTTGTTCTACTGATTGAGGAAGATCTGTGCAGGGCTATTGAGTGAGCCCAAAGCATGAACAGGAATGGGAGTGTGATCTGAATTCTGAATGCCCCATTTTCCTATAGAGTATGACTAAAATTCTACAGAAGGCTGTAAGATCATTTTAAAGGTTCCTGTCCCTTTGACAAAAGTTGACAAGGAAACTCAAAGGGCTGTTATGAAAACAATAGAAAGTTTAATGAAGGACCACAGAAATCTGCCATGTGCTCTTACATTCACTCTGGCAGCCACTTCATTGTGGCTTTTCTTACCTATAGGAACCCAGTGCTGTTCTGTGCTGTTCACTGGATTCATACCATTCTTCTTCATTTTCCTTCCTCCATTCTTTCTCAGAGCTTGGTTGACCTCAAGTTCTGAGGGACCTAAAAGAATGGTGCACCTGCATGTAAAAGTCCTGATGCAGTTGCAAGCTGCAGCTCCGCCCTGCCACACGCTGCTTGTCCCAGCCCAGCTCCTTTCTTCCTTCCCTCAACTTGGGTCATCATCCCCTGGAATCCCTTGCTTCTTGGTTTCACCGATCAGCCTTGCTATTGCAACCATCTCTTCCTGACCTGTATTAAACTAGCCGGGGGAGAGAAAATGTTATGTATTTATTATGTGACATTCATATTCTGCCTTTTTCACTCTTGCAAGGAATCTCAAACTGCTTCTATGATGCCCTCTTTCCCATTTATCCTCATAGCAACCTTATGAGGTAGGCTAGGCTGAGAGTCAGTGACTGGTCCAGTATCACCCAATGAGTGGAGTGGGGACTAGAGCCCAATCCCAGTCCAGCACTGTCATCCGTATACCTGCACTGCCTCTGGTGGAGCCAGGTGGACCAAAGGCAGATCCCTTTCCTGAACACCTTTCTTTAACTGGATACTAGCCACCTACAAACTCACAGGCCAGTAGACAACTGTCCTTTCTAAGAACTTCTCTGGTCAATTAGCCATTTCAAATTGTGGAATTTGAGAGGAAGCAAGAAGGTCCTTCTTTAATCTCAAAAAGAGAAAGAATACTAAAGGATAGATCTCTCAAGCAACCTTGTGGATTATTGAATCTCCTTCTCTTATGGCTATTTAAAAATCATTTTATAGACATGTATTTATTTTTAAACAGTGGTAGACTCACTGAATGCTTTTTCTTCCTCACTATCTCTATCTTTCTTTCTCAACAATGCAGAGGATTATGAGCAGCTGGTGGAGGACATTGTGCGAGATGGCAGGCTATATGCCTCTGAAAATCATCAGGAAATACTGAAGGCAAGGCTATTTTCTTGCACTGTTGGGGGTGGATGTAGCTCAAAGGCAGAGCGCTTGCTTAGTGTGTGGTGGGTTCCATTCATCTCTAATTTTAAAAAGTATCTCAGGTAGCAGGACCCGAAAAGGTTTCTTTGCTCAGACAGCCCCTGCAGGAGGTGGAGAAACAATACTGCACTGGCATGCAGGCCCCAACTGCACATGACATGAAGCATTTGCTTTCTGTGGCCCACTCCCTTTTCTCTTAACTTCTAGTGAAAGCAGCTGCAGTGGCCCTCTGTATGCATCAGCACTATGGGGAAGGCAAGAGGGCAGTTAACACTTTCCTTTACCACTTTTCATCCAAAAATATCCCCTTCCCTCCTGAAGCTACAGTTGCCCTGAAGGAGGTATTTTCAGGTAAAAGCACCTTTAGGTGCAAATAGCTGCTGTGGGAGGTGCATTTTGGGTAGGGAAATGATACAGGGAGGAAAGAATGAAAACCTGTTGCACTACAGACCCAACCGGCTCCCTTACGACTGCTCTTGTTGGAAAATAAAAATAGCCAGTTCTACACGTATTTTAAAACATATGCTTAGAATAACATGTAGTTTCATCCAAAGTTACACATTTTCCCCAACTACTTATTACTGGGAAGTTACAGGGAGGATGTGGGTTGGTGTCATGGTGAAGATGTTGTTGCCAGTAAAACATAGTTTGGGCTTTCAAGTACACTCTCCAGGTAGACTCAGCAACAGCCTAGAAGCCGACTGCAACTTGCCAGCCATGTATGGTGGCCCAGTAGTAGCGCACACAAACCTTAGGAGGTGTGGCCATATTCTGCCTCCAAAGGTGAATATCTAGCTCTTGGCAGCATTTGATTTGGGAGACCAGGGGTTGTGCTGCTGTGAATTAGTACAAGGTATGCTCAGATCTGAACATTGGGAATGACCATCTCAGTGTATGGCTTTCTGCCATTTGGCTTCTTTGTTTTACCTACAAGTGGTGCATTTCTCTATATTATCCAAGTCACCATCTTCAAACCATAAACAAACTTACAACTTGCACAAGATGAGGTTCAAAGCCCAGGTTAAGCAGATGACACCTGAACTTTGCCAACTAAAGTCCTGCACACACAAGCACTTCGACAATGTGGTCAATTTTTTCTCTGTGAGTTGGTTGCATTTCTTAGCAAAGCTCTCTGCTTTCTAAACAAGTTCATTTTAAATGAGTAAATAGTGAGCCAGGCTTTTGACATGTGCCAGATAGCTGTAAGAACAGTAGCCGTCTCAAGTCAAAACCCCACACATCCATTTATATTGGCCTCCCCACATCAAAGTGATAATGGCATTAGCTGCCATTAGTTCTTAATCCTAGTACACATAGGACCAAACTGTATGTTACCAGGAAACATGTGGGTCCTGTTGACTGCTATTATGCTCCATGGCTCTCCCGAAACATGCAGTTGGAAAAACATGAGGCATATCATCAGGCTGGTGTTTCCCATTTGGGCTCTTCATTGGCTGCTCTTCCTGAGGGGAGGACAATGACATGATAGAGTATTTTTCTGAGCTGTGCCTGACTGGGGAGGAATAGGTTTATTGCAATTACATAATGGTATATTTATTTTATTTATTTATTTATTAAAACATTTTTATGCCGCCTCGTTCGCCGAAGCCTCGGGGCGGCTTACAACAATAAATTAAAATAACATTTTAAAATATATACATTAAAATAAAAATATATGATATAAAACATACAATATAAAACAAGCCGCCCTGGCCAGATAAAATTCAATAATATTAACATTTAAAATACTGCTTAAATAAAAAGGTCTTCGCCTGGCACCGAAAAACAAATAACGACGGTGCCAGGCGGACCTCTCTGGGGAGTGCATTCCATAACTTAGGCGCCACTGCTGAGAAAGCCCTCCTCCGAGTAACCACCCTCCTAACTTCTTCCACGGAGGGCTCCCGGAGAAGGGCCTCTCCCGCAGATCTCAGGGGGCGGCTGGGCATATATGGATGTAAGCGCTCCTTCAGGTAACCAGGACCCAAGCCGTTTAGGGCGTTATAGGTCATCACCAACACCTTGAATTGGGCCCAGACTTCAATGGGAAGCCAGTGAAGCTGACGGAGAACTGGAGTCATGTGAACATAACGTCCAGTCCCCATCAGCAGCCTGGCAGCTCTATTTTGAACCAATTGAAGTATCCGGACCATCTTCAAGGGTAGCCCCACGTAGAGCGTGTTACAGAAGTCAAGATGGGAAGTCACCAACGCATGTGTCACTGTCGCAAGGCAGTCGTTCTCCAGATAGGGGCGCAGCTGATGAATCAGCCGAAGCTGGAGGAAAGCGCTCCTCGCCACTGCTGTTACCTGAGCTTCCAGTGAAAGCTCCGGGTCGAGGAGCACTCCCAAGCTGCGGACCTTGTCCCTAAGAGGGAGTGCAACCCCGTTCAGGACAAGGTTTAATTCACCCTCTCCGAAGCCCGATCCACCAACCAACAGAACCTCCATCTTGTCTGGATTGAGCTTCAGTTTATTGGCCCTCATCCAGCCCATTACCTCGGCCAGGCACCGGTTCAGCACAGCCACTGCCTCACCTGGATTGGTGGAAAACGAGAGGTAGAGCTGGGTATCATCAGCGTACTGATGGTTCCGCAGCCCACACCTCCTGATGACCTCTCCCAGCGGTTTCATGTATATGTTGAACAGCATGCAGGATCCTCTTGCAGCACAGGATTCCATTTTGCAAAAGCTCTACAGGCTTGAATTTCAGTTGCAGGTGGGGCCAAAGGCAAAAGGAGATAGACCAAAACTTCCAGCATATTGTAGCTTAAAGATCTCACAGACGGTAACTAAGCCTTAAGAGAGGCAGTTCAGTTTCTTAGAATGGGGGAAGGGGAACTGCACAAAGGCCAGGCAGCCACAGATCATGGGTAGTAGGAGGGGTAGAATAATGGGTGTGGCCTTCTGGAGTAATTCTGGCAAGTTGGATTGGGAGCATAGGAAAGCCAAGTCTCAGGTTTTGCACCCCTGCCATTGCAAGTAGTTTGAGCCTTACGTAGACAAACTTTCTCCATGTTCTGATCTTAAAGTTTCATTGTAGAATTTCTTGCTTTGTTCAAAATGGCTTGGTTTACATAAAACTAGATCAGGGCATGCTGCTTTTGTGTTCAGCTCTGCTGCCTATACAGGAAAGGTATTACTGATTAGCAGTATGTGCGGAATAAGGTTTGTGGGTAGGAATCTGTTGGATTTCTTCAGACTGGCTCCCTGGATTCCAGCGTGCTTTCTCCCTGCCTCTCTAACTCTACCTTGCACTTGTGTGAGCACCTGGCAGGTAAGCAAGTCAAAGTGAGTCCATGAGGCTTGCTTGTTCACACACCGCCTGTGCATCCACTGCAAATGGAGTCCTGCTTCCATACATGTGATTTGCAGGCTTTGTGTGCTTGAAGAATCCTAGCATGAAGAATTACATACTTGTGCAAAAAGTTACATATTTGATCATGAACTTGATCTTGGCTTGACTCGCTTCCTGGCCAGGGCTGAACACAGGAAAGAAGTCCAACGAGTGCAAGAGAGCTGGATTCCAGCCTGATCATTGCATCCCTAGTGCTAACATCCTGGTTGGCCATTGATCTGTCAAGGCAAATTGAGGATGTCAGCATTGTGTACTGACCCTTGCCCCTAAAGGTTATGCATCCATTCTGTTTATTCTCCCTGCAGGACAAGAAGTTGATCAAAGCTTTCTTTGATGTGCTGGCTCACCCACAGAACTACTTCAAATACACAGAGAAGCACAAGGAGATGTTGCCACGCTCCTTCATCAAACTCCTCCGCTCCAAAGTATCCAGCTTCCTTAGACCTTACAAATAGCCTCATGGCACTTCCAGGCTTCTCGACAACCAAGAAAACTTTTTCTTACACTTACTCTTATTTTTCAGTGACCTTTTTCTACAAATACAGCCCCTTCCATTTCTCACTATGCAGATGACTGTAACTATTGGTCTTTCCTTGGCTTTTCTTCAAACCAAATTCGTTAATAACATGGTCCATCAAAGGAGCAGCTGGCAGCCATGGGGGAACACAATCCCATCCCCCGTGCT
This sequence comes from Varanus komodoensis, assembly GCF_004798865.1. Lineage (NCBI taxonomy): Eukaryota > Metazoa > Chordata > Lepidosauria > Squamata > Varanidae > Varanus > Varanus komodoensis. The sequence continues at coordinate 125,808,636 of NW_025335268.1, forward strand.
TTCCATACTGGAGTCTTAGCCCATGGAGATCACATATCCCAGTAAGTGATGCACTTTTCCCAAGTGGCCTCTACTGGGACCTGTATCTCCTGGGCAGCTTCAGCCCTCTCCCATATATGCAAATGATGTGCAGCCCCTTGTGCTGCAAGGCCATTGCCAAAGAGGCCATGTGCATACGTCTCTCTGCACGACTGTCTGCTTATAGAAAGAAACAACCTTGCAACCATATCATGTCTCTGCTTCTGGGACACAGACACAATGGTGGGAGGGGGCGCCTTTGAGCAGCTGCTAAGCAATGGAATTCGTCCAACTGAACTCTTGTAAAGGACTGGAGGACAAAACACCCGGAATGCAGGAAGTTATGCCTTATTTATCAGACTGTTTTGTTTTTAAAGAAATCTCGCACAGTCTTGCAGAGGATCATACTAAAAAAATAACACATTGTTCAGAGGAAGACCACATAGAAGAAGACATATCACAGAAGTATTGAAAGAAAATGGCCCATGTTTGTGATGGCAAGTTTGGTGATTAGAAGAGCATCATTTTATGACGGAGTCTGAATTTTTTGCATTTGAAAAGACCATGGCCTAGCCATGTTCTTATGTGGAATAATGTCTGGAAAAAAGGGAGGAAAACTTGGTGAAAAGTGAGACTTTCTGATGTGAATTTTCCTCCATGGACACTCGTGTTGAGAGATCAGACTTCTTATAAGCTCTGCCAAAGAGTAAAGCAAGTGGCGTGAAGGGCAGGAGTGAGTGAATGTTTGTGCACTAGGAAGTTCTCCTTTCTACCTTTTTCATATTATTAAGTGCAATCATTTTGAGTTTTCTTTATATTATTTAGAGGGAAGGTTTTTTTCTACTAGAAACTACAATATTTATACCTGCCTGAGAAAAAAGAATGTGTGTATGTGCGCGCGCGCATGTGTTAAAAATGAAACCGAAACAAGGAGTTGGGGAAATGATGACAGGAAATGTGACTCAAGTTTTCAGCTCTTGGAATCTTTAGTTTTCCTCACCACAGTAAATTGCAGTGTAAAGCCTGAAGACTGAGCTCCTTGCTTATCCTGTAACCACTGAAGGTAAACAGGGCCATGGGCTAAGCATTTCCGTTTGACTGGAAATTGTTTCACCCACAAGCAGTTCTTGAAAGACAATTCCATGTGATCAAAGGCATCTTTAGAATGCATATCAAAGATCGCATATTGAAATCTGTCTCCATGTTAAATGCTCCTATCATGTGCAGTACATAGCTTAACTTTTTCTGACAAGTTAACTTTGCACAAGTTAGCTGTTCACAGGTTTTGATATGTATAAAACTGAGATCTGTCTTTACAGACAGAGGAAGCATAGTTCCCTTTCTGAATGTTTCAGTGAGTGTTGATTTCTAAAATAAAGAGATGCTGGAGCTCAAGTTTCCAGAGAAATTGCATCCTCTACCTGAAGGCTCTTTCTCCTAATCCCAGAGCTCAGCCACAGATTCTCAGGAAGCAGAGAAATTCTCTCTGCACCTGCTGAAAGGTATTCCTTATTTCCCAAGTTCCAAGGAGAAGCCCAGAATTGAACACAGGTTTGGAGGTAAGCCCTCAACTAATATCAAACCTTGAATGGCATGTCATCTTTGCAAATTTAAAAATTTCCTAAGTAAAATTATCGGTCACTGAACCATATTCAAATGCGAATACTAGTGGTGAAATCTCAACTTCACTGGTGAAATTTTTGCCTTCTCTGAGCCATGACCTGAAACCAGCTAAATGCCTGCAGTTGGATCATCTCCATTTGCTGTACTTGTACTGATGCTTTTCTACCTGGTTTGTTCTTCCTTCACTCTTTAACCTGATCCAGAATCAGAATTAGTTTAACTAAATTCTTGGAAATTATTTCAGTGCTGAAGTAGAATGGCCTCAGATAGCAACATGCTTACAGTACTTCAGTAGGACAGATCCAAACGAAAGAACAGCATAGACTTGATACCTAGCTTTAATCTCGCAGGATTTGGCTATATGTGTTTAGCTATATATGCAGGAGAGGTGGGGGAGTCAATCAAATCTATCATTTATTGTAAGAGAATGTAAAAGAGGCACAGCCAGAAATGGGGTCCAGAAGACGAGACAAAAATTGAATTTGGCTTGAAAATTGTAGCAAATTTCCTACTAGCTAGAACCCTATTCTCCATTCTGTCTTTATCTTAACACAGAAAATGTAAAGGTTTGAAAAGCTGAAAATTCCATCTTAAGATAGGAAACAACTTTTAAAAAAGCAAAGCTGAAATACTTAAAACTATTGTTCAGTATGCCGCAGTCCAATATTGCCTGCAAAATAATGATTAAATGATGAAAAGGTGTAGTCCATAAAGTTATTTGCACTTGATAAAAGAAATTGTATCTGAACTTGTAAAAAGAAAAGTTTGCATTTTGTATTGTCTTTTTTAATTATTAAATGGAATTTCTTGGTGTTGTGTTGATCTTTCAGGTTAAATTTGCACTTTTTGTCTATTCCTATAACATTTACCAGTACTTAAGAGGAGCTTTTCCTGCTCACCCCACCACCTTTTTATCTCGTTTCCCTTTGGAAAATGGCTGATTTTGGCACTAAACAGCTTCAAAGACACAAGAATTACTTAAATTCAAACAGCTAAGGCAGTATTTATGATAATATTTATCCTGATATAATCTGCTATGATGTTGGGCATTGAAGAAAAATAAACCCTATCCAAGTGGAAGCAAAACAAAAGAAAATAAGGAGCAAACAGCATGGTAGATGTTCACAACTATTCACCCTCTTTTCCAGGAACAGAGTTTTATTGTGCAACCTGATAAGACTTTCCTTAGCAATAGTATCTAGATAGCAAGCAGTGCCTTATGAAAAAGGAATTTGTTACTTGTTTAGGTGTTATGACAGTTGTTTAGAGATACATTTATTGTCTCTCCCTACCCCCAATGCTGATCCTGCTACTATATTTTTGATGCTTGTCTTATGTAGTTACCCTGCCTCGTTCATAGAACTCCCACAGATGACATAGTCTTTTTCTTGTCATCCTCACATATTTTTCCCACTACTTCTGTCCACAAAAAGAAAGATCTGTCAAGCTGAGAAAGATGGAATAGTTGCACGATATCTTTTGATGATAGCGCAAGGAACCATCAGTCTACAAGCACTGCTGGATTAGCAGCAATCAGTACTGGGATAACAGAAAATGTCTGGGTTGCAAGTATCCTGCTCATCTTTAAACTGTCATTCACCTATAAAAGATACAATGATTGCTGGAGAAGTTGAACATGTAAAATACTTGGCAATGAATAGTCCTTGTGAATAAAAAGGACCTCTATTTCTGCAACACATGCTCTACCTGCAATTATTTACATTATACAGTCCTCCCAGAACTCCCTCTCAGAGTAACCCTAGCTGTTATACAAGATGGGGCCTTAAACCACATATTCTCCATAGTGCTATGGAGAGGCACGTCATTTCAAGTCAGTAAAGGACTATATATAAGCTGCAACTGTTAAGTATCGATTCGCAAAATGTTATCTATTTACCACCCATTCAAATGTCTTCAACTCATTGTATAAGAAATGAGATAAAGCATTATCCTTTTAATGTTATAACATCAGTCTTAGCTGTGAAAAGGCTGCAGAGAACCCATTTGTGCAGACCAAGCATTAACTTCCAGGAAGCAAATAGATAATTCAAAACAGCATGTACATGAGTAGATATTAAGGAGTATTCCAACAAGATTTGTCTGTATAATAATCTCCCACACAGGAACTACTACTAGGCATTGCCAAAATGCTTAAAGGAAGCATTAACTGAGTTAGACAAATTATTAAAGAGATATTGCAGCACTCAATTGACATAAAATAAGAGTTTTGACAAGAGAATCTGAGATCTGTAGGAGTATCAGGTACAACACTAATCCAGTTTCCTATTACATTCATGCTTGAAGACACTGCATGTCAAGTTCCACAAGAGTGATGCAGCTCCCTCTGGTGATACGTTTGTGAAAGACAGCATGGTTCTCAGTAAAGTATCTGCAGGACTTGCAAGGATTGGAGCCAGTGTGATGTGCAGCCAGCAGCTCTTGAAGGCTCTACAAAAGGCTTCTGTGTACTTGCCCAGCTTTGTTACAGTAACATGAGCCTTTGTCATGGCTGCATTGTAGTTCTGTTAGGCCTGTGCCTACTCCTGACTCTGCCCTGCTGGGTATTTGATTCTTGTCTTCCCTTGCCTTCCCTCACTCCGTTTAGCCTTGGTGGTATTTGACCTAAAGAGAACAACTTGAAGCTGCCCATCAGCACATGGACTGGAGATTAAGCACAATGTGATCAGACATATAGTATTTCTATTTAAATGTAGTTATTTCTAAATTTGTTTTGATGAATGTACATGTAATTTTTGTACAGCCCTGTCTTGTCCTTTTGGGCAATATCCATTTTTCTCCTAATGTATAAGTGGCCACCCCATTTTCAAATGCTATGTTCAAGGCAGTTACTAAAGTTTGCTTCCATGCTAGATAAGATTCTTTTAGTCCCACTGAGGCATAGAAGTGTTATCCAAGCATGCCATTTCCTATGACCAAGATTCCTAGAGTGAATGCCTCACTAAGCAAAGGAGTTTTAGAGTATTACTTAGAAGCATCTTGTTACTTCTGCCACTTACTGAGAGGTGTAGCAAGATGTGTGATAAAGACAGAAGAAGGGAAGATGCAGCAACAAAACCTGAAAGGAAGATGATGCTTCTGGTTCCTGTAAAATTTCGTGAATGAGGTGGGACAACCACACAATAAAAGCCTTGTCTGGAAGCACCTGCTGTCTTTTCTCTGTCTAGGCTGATGGGTAACATACCTTTTTTGTGGGGTGCATTTGATTAACACCTCATTGAGGTACCCCACTGAAATCAATGGGACCTGTGATCAGACATGCATATTTTTGCATGGTACAACTGCAGGCCTAAATGTACCTGGTAAGAACTGGATCTCATTGGATAGCATGAAGGGGAAAGCAAACCTAAGCATGACTACTCACAAATCAGACCTGTGAAATTCAACAGGACTTGTTCCCAAGTAATTATAGGTTTTCTGTCTTGTGTTTAGGAAAAGAGACTCAGTTTTTTCCTCCCCTGTGTTTTAGGGAAACTATATAAATTATAATATGCTTCTTTTTACCTTTGAGGAAGGCTCCACAGGAAGGAAGAGGATTATTAGTGCCCCCACCCCCATTATGAAACAGTTTCCCAACTAGCACCAACTCTAATATTTTATTTATTTATTTATTTATTAAAACATTTTTATGCCGCCCCATTCGCCGAAGCCTCGGGGCGGCTTACAACAAAAAAATAAAATAACATTTTAAAATACATACAATAAAATACAAATATATAATATCCAGATAAAGGTACTGGATAAAGGATGGACTGTCCTCTATTTCAAGGCATTTAATGGCTCCACGTGGCACATGGAAGGAGAGCCATGTCAGCTACTTTTAACCTGACTAGTTGTATTAACTTGTTTTAGTTGTTTGAATGATTTAAAGAAAGTTTTTACATTTCCATAGTGGAATTTTATGTTTTTATTTTATGTATATTGTATAGAATGTCCCAAAAGTTGCCATACATAGGAAAATTAAAAAACTCATATCTAATAATATAGTAAGAGAAATCTTTATAAGAGACTTTGTGTAGAAAGAGATGGCCAACACATAGATAATATTTTGTAAAATTCTGTAATGAATATTTTGTAAATACAGGTACATTTATTTAGCTACAATTTCCCATTTTCCCTATGTATCGTGACTTTTGGGACACCCTGTATTTCATTGCATTTTTGAAATATTGTAAGCTGTTCACAAATCTTCAATTACTGGACACTATAGAATATGAATCAATCAATGAATGTAAACATTCCACCAGTACTACAGTGATCTAGAACAGTCTTCTCCAATTTGGGACCCTCCAAATGCATCAGGCTGATCTACAAGGTACAACTGTTCACAAATTGGGTGCGAATTCCTATGTATATTTAGTCAGGAAAAAGTCCTACAATTTCAGTATTCCCCAGCCAGCATAGGAACTGAAAACATGTAGCGGAATAAGCTCTGGGTCTACCTGGGTGCTTCAGGTAGAAATGGGAAGACACCTATGATAAACCACACGATTTCAATAATGTCCTCGTGGGTTACGAACTGTTTTTGCAAAAAAAGGATCTTGATCTATAGGCAACACTACCGGCCCACTCCCTGCCGGTAGCCAGCTTACTCGCACGCGGAAAAGGGCAGGAAAAGGGCAGATGCTTCGCCCTGCTTCTTGCGCATGCCCACAATGCGAGGCATGCGTACTAGCGAATATCGGAGCTTCGCTTTCCTTTTCCGGGTTGTGTAGAGGACCATTGCGCGGCCCCGGAACCTGAATGACAAGCGATGAGCAGGGGAGCGGGCTGGATGCAAAGTTCTCCATACAGGCTGCAGGGCCGGTCGCTGTGGGTGAGGCCCAGTGCATGGCGGTCAGGCGGCGGACTCGGCCCTCCACAGGTCGGTTCCGAGCGGGAGGCGGGGATGAGGGGAGATGCGCAGCCCCGGCTTGTGAGGAGGGATTCTCTGTCTCCTCCGCCGACACGCTCTGGCCCAGTCTCCACTCTTTTTGCTTCGGAAGCGAAAAAGGGGAAGGTCCCCAACTCCCCTCCGCCAGGACCCTGCGCCTTCCTAGGTGCCAAAGCTCCCCCTTCACCTCCCCCCTTTTGCGCAAAGAAAACAGTAGCGCTTTCTGTTTTGTGTCCTTTCTCGCATCCTTTCCTTGCATCTCAAATTCCTACCCAAGAGGTAGGATTCCCACTTTCCCTTCTTTGACAGCTGTGCGGTGGGCAGAAAGTCGGGTAAAACTCCTTAGCTGTGATGGGAAACTGCATCTGTTGAATTTCTGCCTGCTAGAACCTGTTAAAGGCACAAGGAGACTTTTCACAGGGACATGGAGAAAAGGTGTTTGGCTTACTTGGGTTACTGACTCTTCCATCAGGTCTCTTTTGGCCTAATCATTGCTGCGTTGGAAGCAGTATAACCTTTTTTCAATCCATGGATTTCTATAGTAGGAATTACATTTGGGATTATATTTTGCCTGTAGTGCATCTGTGGACACAGGAGTATGACCAGAAAAAAATGACTGCAGAATAGTATTTTAGAGAAAATGTTCTAACTCTATTCTCTTCCCCTTCGGTGTGTTTTTGTAAAAGCCTTCTGGCCCGGTTTCTCTTGCCTAAATGAAGACCCAGTTGTACATCTGAGATTCAGATACTAACTCTCCAGCTTTGGTGGTTGCATCTTCAGCTGCAATGTCACATACCTTCAGTGATTCCTGTGCACTGTTACCCAGCTATTACATTGTACCCTAAGCCTGCAGCCAATCATTCAAAACCACCCTTTGCATTCAGCTTTTCCCCCAAACTCATTCTGTCATTCCCTTCATTTCTGTCAGAGCTTTCTTAAAAAATTAAAACTTGGATCTCAAATAAGGCTGGTTTTATTATATTTTAATAAAACAACATGAAATTATAACACTTTGGGAGGTGATTTATGAATGCAAAGTATTGTTAGTTCCCTTCATGCTGACAGCAAAGGGGAGTGGAGTGCAAAGGAGCACTGTGTGTAATATGCTTTCTTAGGTGCATGAAAAGCAACAGCACCAACAATGGGGAGGGGTTGTAGCTCTTCCTTAAGGAGCCACTGCCAATCATTGTGGACAGTATCAAGACATATGGTCTAATGGGCTGACTCAGTCTAATGCAGTGTCTTGTGTTTTAAAGCAAGAGTCTTATGTTCTAAATCTTGCTCACCATTTTTTTATTTGTGTGTTTTACTTATCTGCTTTTCTGCAAAAACAATGACAATCAGTACTGCAGATCCCATTACCCCAACTAGTATGGTCATTGTTCAAGGTTTATAAGAACTGTAGTTGAAAACATCTTCGAGTGCACCAGGTTGCTTACCCTGGGTGGTGTAGAAATGTAATAAATAAACTTAAGCATTGTGTTTCCCTTCTACTTTGCAAGATATTAAGGAAAATCCTTCAATATAAAACCCTGTACCGGTTACATTTATTCCTGAAATGGCACAACTTGCATGTTTTTTTCTCCCCGTTCCACTTTTTCGCTTCTTAAATGTTTTCATGAGTTCTTCACCATGCCTGTAATGTATTGGGGGGGGGGGGAGCTTTTGAATTTCCTGTTCCTTAATCCATTTCCTTCCATTTCATGATAGACCATCTAAGAAGTTCTTTCCTCAGCACATGTGCAGGCCTTCTGTTCTGTGAAATGCAAGATACATTTACCTCAGTAGCTCTCCAGATGGTTGGTTCATCTTCAGACCATATGCATGCAACACTCACTGTTCATGCATCATTTCCATTAACACCTTTGCCTATTCCTTGGCTCAGCTCCAGCAGTTGTAAAGAACTTTCCCTTTAACACTTCACCATCCTATTTTTTCTCCTCTCTTGCATGCAGAGGGTTCATTCAATGGCATCTACACTAAAAGGTTCTCAGGTTGCTAATGCTGAGAAAGACTTCCACCTATGAGAGCTGTTTGGAATCAGAAGAGAAAAAACAGGGCTAGATAGACCCATTGTCTGACAGTGTAAGCTAGCTTTCATAATGATATTGCCATCTACCCATGCCCCCCTTTTTTAATTAAAAGGAACATTTGTATGTTGAAGAAAGCAGTTCCATGGGACCCTTAGTTTTGTAATGATTGCCTTTTTCATTACTGAAATCTGTTAGAGATTCATGTGCATTCAGGTTGTTTTATGAAGCCTAGGGCCAGCTTAACCGGGAGACTGTAACTGCCTATTGGTGTTCCACATTTCCCAATTCTTCAGTATCAAAAGAGCTCCAGTTTATCTCACTCTTAGTGTCATTACTCACTGTGCTTGATTACAGGATCTCCTGGATAATTCTGTCAATAAATTATTCAGTTTGCTTTCATTTACATCTACTTTTTTAGCCCCAACAACAGCTACTGAGGGAATGTCCTGACATGCCCACATAGGGATTTGCATTTTAGTCTCCACTTGACAGTCAAAATACTATGACCCTGTAAGAGGAAGTGTCCTACCATACCCATATACAGAGATTTGATAACCAAAGTGAGGAGTAATGACTAAGTACTTACTGACAACCTATAAGAATCAATGACGGTTTGACACATTTAATAATACCTATTATCATTTCTGGAATCTTTCAGAAGAAGGAACTTTGGTACCTCCATAGGGCCATCTGTTTTCCTTTCCCTACATTACTTTTTAGTTTATGTTAATGTTAAATGCTGTTTCTTCTTTTAAAAAGGGCTGTTTATAAACCTACAGTCCAGATATAACACAAGAATACCACATGTATGATTTTTGCCGAGTGGTAGAGTGGGCTACTGCTAGCAAAGCCTTGCACTGCAGGAAAAGGAATAGGAAGCAAGTCTTCTTTAGCACCAGCAATACAGACCTGCACCAACTGGGAACAAATTATTATTGTTCAGATGTTTTCAACACCTCTGAAAACTTGCTCATCCTGAAAACTAAGTTTGGAGTTGGGATTCTGCATAGTTCTAACCTGTGCTGTAGAAATAACTTCTCTTGTCTTAGCAGGCTAATCAGGCTTTAGACTGTTTTCAGGTTTAAGAGAAAACACAGTGACAATCTGCCTTTCCATTCCCATTTTCACCTTTGGGCTTGTTGATCTGCTAATGTAAAAGTTCATTACATGCCACAGAAGCATGAAACTCCTCAAGACCCAGCGATGGTGAGCTGGGTACCTGTGAGAGAGGGGCTTGTTTTTGCCATTTTACTCTTGTCCAGGTATCCTAGCTCTCTTGGACGTGTAACGAGAGAGACTTAATCAAACTCTAAGCTGGGAGAAAAAGACAATTGCTGGTTATGTGCCATTTGTATATTTATGTGTGTTACTCATTTATATCTACTTACTTTACTAGTAAAGCTGGATAAGTTATTCAATATACATTCTCCTATAATAGAATCTTCAGAATTCAAGAGTAGCTCTGTTGATTCGCACCCAAAGTACACCTAGTTCAATATCCTGTTTCCAACTGGGACCAGCTAGATGCCTCTTGAAAATGCACATTTAGAGAATATAGGCAATGACTTTCCCCTGCTCTTTGTCCCCAGCAGAAATCTATTGCTTCTGAACACAGAGGTAAAGAGCTTTTATGAGACATAAATTCTTATCCAAGGCATTTTGCTTGAGATACTTCTCAGAAGAAATGAGGAGCGTATAGATAGATATGCAATTTGCAATTTATATTTCAGTTCTACCACAGAAAACAGCCTTAGATGTGGAATTAATGTCTGAGAAGTCACCATCAGAGCAGAATGGAGAGCTTGGGGCTACCGGCAGTGACCCTTTCTGAAGGGACAACAGCCTTTGTTCAGCAAGATGACAGTGGTGAGTCACTTCACAGCAGGGGTAGCTGTCTGGATGTGGTCAGTGAGACTGGGACAAACCAGAGAACATATGCTCAGAGGATTGCACACATGTGGGAGTATAATAGGATATATAGCCAAGGTTTTTCATTTAGTTTCTACTGGATAAATTGTGCATATTTAAAAAAAATTAACCCATGCAAAAATGTAGGGATTAAGGTTGTTTTCTGTTGGTAGGATGTAAAATCTTGCAAAACCAAAGCACTGGACATGTAGCATTTAGTTTGAAAGCATTCAAGGACTTACTAAACGAAATATATTTTCTGGTCAGAGGTAGGTGGTAAGATGCCAATTGTATGGAAATAATTAGAACTGATTTCTATCATACTTGTGTGTGTTATTTATTTAGTTGAATTGTTTATTTTTGACTTAATGACAAATTCCTTAATAGAAATTAGTACAAACTCAACTAGAAGTGAATATCCTGCTGCTAAAGATCCGCAGGCAAATTCTACATGCATCAAGTCCTGACACAACTAATCTTAGCCGCCACTCTTATTGTGTATATTTTAGAGGGCATGGTAGGTTTCAGTCAATTATCTGGGCAACTGGTGGAGAAACAGAAGCCTACTCTTCCCTCCACCATTTATCTAAAGTAGGTATGGGCAGCATGGGGCCCTGCAGGCATCGGTGGACATTACCACCCCACATTATGAATTCCTGTCAGACACAAATAGCATGGCCTGTGGTCAGTGATGATAGAAGTACCAGGCCAACAACAGCCAGTGGGGCATAGGGCTCATCCCTGACCTGAAGTACCATGATGCACGTGTTTCACCTGATGGAATCACTGCAGCTACCCAGTTGTGTTGTCCTTCCATCCTTAAAGGAGCACATATATGTGGATGTCATATGAATCAGGATTTTGCTTGGTTAGGACTCTGTGTAGAGAATTCAACTGATGTGTATGGTTAAAGCGATGAACATGCAGTGGCTTTTTCATCAAATGAAGGCTGCTGTTTTCATTTAAGTTTCTGAATTAGGTAAGAGCTCTGGCATTCCACTTGATCCTCAGTGGGCTATCAGGAGCAGACAAAAGTTCAGAATCTGCAGAAAGGTACTTTTCAGCAGTTATTAGAGGAATGCAAGATCTTCTATAGAATGAGATTATGAAGTCACAGCTTGCTTGTATTTAAAATTTGTGCAGTTTGCTAATTATTGGGACTGCTGAAACAGCATTCCCCAACCTGGTGCCCTCCAGATCCATTGGACTATAATTCCACTAATCCCAGCCAGTTGTGAGAACTGTATTTCAACACATCTGGAGGGCATCAGATAGTTGGTAGCTTCCTAAAATAAGGAGTAGAATGCTTCTAGAAAGAAGAGAAGTAGAAAGTTATCTGTGAATGTTCGTTGACCACAAATAAGGCTTGGGAGTACAGCTGCTGCAACAAAGAAACCAATTTGACTTCTAGTTTGTAATACAGTGTTGCAATTAGAAGTATACTATAAAAAGTGAGAGAATAATCAACAGGTTCTTAGTTTAAGGCTACCTTGGTTGTAAGGTATACTCTGGTTAAGGAATTACTAGGCATTTTCCAAGAATATGAGGAAGGAATGACATTTCCTTCTTCAAACCATTAGAAGATCTTGTTATAATACACATATATTGCATACAAAGGTGCCTGGCAGTTTGATCCATTTATTTCCTTAGTAGAAGGAAAGAGAGCTAATGTAATCCTCGGCATACTGCTGTTGAATTTAGAGGGGCTTGCTTCTGAGTAACCATACAAGCACTTCAGCTTCATAAACCTGGAAGTTTTTTCAATGTTTTAACTTTCTTTTTCACATGTTTCAGAAGAAAAGTTAATTGAAGGGCAGGTGATTGAACTTGAAGATGGATCCACAGCCTTTGTACAACATGTTACATTGCAAAAAGGTGAGGAGAAATCATTCATTTGCCTGCTGTAGACTTTTTGGTAGCTTTAACTGACTGTACAGACTGCTGGATTGGTTTTTCCCCTCAGTTTTCTTTCTGTGTGCATCTTTATTGACATCAAGCGGCTATAGAGGCATATAGTGCATGAGTTCAAGAGTTCTGCACATCCATTTGGGTGGACGTTGTATCTAAGTTTGCAAATCACTCAAGAGAATCATTCTGAGATAGAACAGGTAAGAATTGCTGGAGTCATTGGGATTATTTATGAGAGCCAATGTGGTGTAGTGGTTAAGAGAATGGGACTGAGTCAGGCAATCTAAGTTCTAGTCCCCACTCACTGTGGAGCCAACTGGATGAATTTGGGCCAGTCACAGACACTCATCCTAACCTACATCACGGGACTGTTGTGGGTGGGAATAAGATTGAGAGCAGCTGGAAGAGAATGATGTAAGCCACTATGAATTCATTGTAAGAAAAAAGCAGGATATAAATCTAATAAATGAGTGAAGATGCTTGGTATCTTTATTTATTTATTATTTATTTATTAAAACATTTTTATGCCGCCCCATTTGCCTCGGGGTGGCTTACAACAATAAATTAAAAGTAATTATAATATAAATTACAATAAATATAAACCTTAAATTAAAAATACAAAAATACAATATAAAATAAGCCGCCCTGGCCAGATAAAATCTAGTAATACTAACAGTTAAAATGCCGCTTAAATAAAAAGGTCTTCGCCTGGCGCCGAAAGCTCCTGCAAAAATATTATTTCTTGTAAAACATGTCACAAGTAGGTCAGATCTATTTGTGTTTACTCAGAAATGACCTATTAAGTGCAATGAACCATGCTACTATGTCTGTTTGCCTTAGGCTGCAGTCCTATTCATACTTACATAGGCATAAGTACCATTTACTTTAGTCAGAAGTCTAGGATTGTGCTGCTAGTCTTAAAAAATATATAACCCAACTGAAAGAGCCTGAATATCTTACCTGAGAACCATGTTACAAACTATTTGGCAGAATAAGTTTATGTAGACTTCAACTAGTAGAGTTCTGGACTGCATTACCAATGATTGCAAGTCATTGTCTGCCCCCTGATGTAAAGACTAAAATTTAAAAATCCTTTGCATGTAATTAAGTAGCATAGCAAGAAGGAAGACTCTTCTTTCAGATGTTATAGTTTACCACAAGTTTGTAAGAAACTTTGCAGTTGACGGAACATTTTATCATTTCCCTGTTGTTTAATTTCTTTTTATTTACTATTTTTCAGTTCTGCCCAGTAACCAAAGTTCTCCAGGCAGCTTATAAAGACTAAAACCATTAAAATCCAATATAACTTAACATACAAAAATATCAAACAATCAACAATAAAAATCTCAGGACTTGCTAAGAAGCCTACTTGTATTTTCAGCGTTAGGGATTTAACAGCATACAAGACTGACAGGTGAAACCACCTGGGGAGAGCATTTCACAGTTGAGAGCCCAACACTGGAAAGGCCCTCTCCCTTGTTCTTATTCTTTGAGCCTCTCTCAGAAGGTGTGCTTGGATGTGCACCTTGGATGGCAGCTCATAGTGTACAAGTAGGTTCACGCTGGGATAAGTGGTTGGTTGAGCAGTGACTATGTGGAATGACTGTGACGGTTGTATTTCTGTATTCACATACAGTTAAAGTATGTTTTCTGACCACTGTTGGACAGACAGGGAATGTTTATTCTTCAAGGGCTAAGGTGGAAGAGCCCTTAAATCTGTGAATAAGCTCTGACAAGAACTCTCAGTTCTTCCTAAATAAGCTTTGTTTGTAGAATGAGAAACTGCGTGAAGGGACTTTATGTCAGGTTAAGTGTGTCTGTTCTGGTTTGTTCTGTAGAGGCTATCATGTTTGAAGATGGTCAGCCAGTGGCACTGGAAGATGGTACCATGGCATTTATACATCATGCTCCCAAAGGTAGCTATCAGTTTTTTATTCTTCCGTTCCTTCTACAAAGCATAATTCATACCTTGAGCTCTAAGGAGTGTGATATAGCTATGACTACGTGTGCATGCTTTTTAATGTTACAACTCCCTGATTTAGAATGCTTTTATAATTTTTAATTATACTACACCTCCATTGTGCTTAGTTGTCTAAGTCAATAAAATGAAGTGACAATTGGTGCTGGGAACCTTGTGTCATAGGCAGACCATAGGTTGGAGAACTAGGAATGAGTGAGACACTCCTTGCCTCTTTAGGGATCAATCCTGGATTGAAGGGTACATTGAAAACACAGATTTCCTGTTTAGCCTATCTGTTAGGGTGTGACCATGGATTTTCTGAGGGGTGCAGATGACAGTGTCTTGCAGTAAGAGCCTTTCCATGTTTCCCCTCCATTTTTCTGCTTGCTGAAGAAAATCCATTAAGGGAAGGATAATGATGGACAATTAAGGGGAAATGATGGAAATGCTGCACGGTGCCTTCCAATTGGTACTGTTATCAGTCCTCCATCTGGAAGCCCCCTACAGATGTTGGAAAACAGTGGGGAGGTCAAGCTTGTCACTTCTTTCTGAGGCTCCAAAGCATGGTTTGTAGGATTGGGAATGTAGTCTGTGTCTTTATCCTCACTAGCACAAATAAGCCAACAACTTTATTTGGATTGCTCTCCAAACAAAATAAAGTTGAGTGGGATCATTTATGAACTTCATTTTAAAAATATGTCTGTATAACTGATTCTGCCTCTTTGATTCTGGTATGCTTTTCATGTTGCAGTCTTTAGCTACAAATAGAGTTGGTATACAAGATTGAATTTTGAATTGCAGTTAAGAATTTGCCATTGATGCTCTTAACTCTTCATCTTTTACCAGCTCTAAATGATCAAGAGGTAGATAAGTAGCAATTAGAGCTGACATGTGCTACTACAGTGTTTGTGGTCCACTCCAGAGGGTTATGACCCCAACACCCTGGAAACAATCCAGCTGGAAGATGGATCCACAGCTTTTATACACCGTCCTGTTTCCATGCCAATGGGCCATACCATCATGGCAGTACAAACAGATGTTGGGCTGGAAGAATTGGCCATTGGAGAGAAAGATGAAAACTTTGATCTTGATACTGTTTCTGTCCTCAAGGATTACAAGGTGAGGATATTCTGTTACTTCTGCAGACAATCTCAACCCATAGGGAGATTAAAATAAAACATTTAGGATAATTCAGTATTGTACAGAATGTTTCACTTACATATCAGTAATCCTTTATTGTATTTAATTTAATGCAGACAGTATTGTGTCAGGGCTGAGAGAAACAGTAGCTCATTAGAATTAAATTATTCTAATTGGAATAGTGGTTCAGGGGTTGCTGATGGTGGGATGGGGAGTTGAGAGAGTGGCTTCTGTTTGGCTACCTAATAAGTTCATGTGAAAAGGTAAGACAGATCTCCAGGTTCACAGTTCCTTTGCTTCATGCATAATCCCAAGAGAAAATCCTACAGTTCCTGGCATTCTTCCAGCTGGCCTACTGTGAAAAAGGCTACGCTTGAGATCTCCCTCTCCTGGACTAGTTGGATACTTGGAAACTGTCCTGAAGGTAGAAGGCACATGCCAGATGAAAATTCAAAACACAGAGGAACACCTCACTAATGGGTGGGTCTACACATTCCCCTTAGGTGCACTTAGCTTTGCAGTTGTTTCCCCATTTTCCAGTGCATTTAATGGCTTGGCACTTGACAGATGTCAGCTGTTTACAGTGTACCACACATGCAGTCTTGCATGGTTACAGTTTTATTATTATTAAAAAGTAGAATACAGAAAAAGAAAAACGATGCCAATGGATCTTACACAAATATTACATATGATATTAAGATCAAAAACTTTCACAAAAAGTCATTAGTCATTCCTTCTTCTACACACAGTTAAATTATTTAGACTTAATTTACTAAATTAAGTAAATTATAGAGCAATTATAGAGCAATTATTCTAATTTATAAGTCTTAATACTGACTTATTTTCCATTCCTTTAAATTTTATTTTTTTAATAACAACAAAGAATTTGTTACTAAAATTATAACTCACTAATGATATTTTTACATGCTCTATTAAGTAGATTGTTTATAATAAACTTTCCATTTATCATTAAATTCTTCAGCTAGGCTTCTATTTATGTAACTAGTTAGTTTTGCCATTACTGCATATTCAGCTAGCTTATTTTTCCAATCATCTTTAGTGGGGTAATCTGCTTTCCATTTTGATGCTATTATAATTCCATCTGCTGTTATTGTATATTTAAATAACTGTCATATTCCCCAGCAGAATTTCTGGTGCAATATTCAGTAGCATATTCTTAGGGTTCATAGGAAGTTTAATTTTATTTTTTCTATATTTATGCATTTATTTCTTTCCCCAAAATTTTAACTTTATTACATGCCTATCACATACGATAAAAAGTCTCATGAACTACTTTATATTTCCAGAACTTTCTATTATAATTCTTATCCATTTTCACAATAACTTTTGGTGTAATATACCAATGAAAAAATAGTATACCATTTTGTCCTAGTGCTAGACTAGCTGTGAATTTTATATCCTTTGTCCACAAAGTTTCCCACTGATGGAAAGGTATTTCTTCCTCAAAATTCTGCATCCCACTTATCATACATGTTTTAATTTGTTCAGTTTTAGTATCATATTAGAATAATTGGTTATACATTCATCCTAATGAGGCCTTTTTGCTGTGTAATCAACTTTTCAAATTCTGTCAAGTTTCTTATAGTGCCTTTTCCTGTTTGAATTTTCCTTTTTAGTGTTGAAATAAATTCATAGTAAAAAAGCCATCCTATCTATTTTTCGTCATCTTTTTGCCAAGGCTTGATTCCTCCTTGTTGATCAATCATATCTTCAAATATTATACAGTTTTTGCTTTTACTTAAATGCTTATCAAAATATGTATCTATTAGAGACATCAAAGGAGAAATTGGAGGGCTAGTTCTTCTTATGGTACACTAAATTCTTATTGAACTGTCTCTAATGCATGCCTATTGTTTTGTTAAAGCTTTTTTGATTGATTCTGTAGCCCACAAATAATTATGTATTCTTTCTTTCAAATCTGCTGTTTCCAATTTCACTAATCTTTCATTAGGATTTATAATCCAATCTGTAATCCAAACCAGTCCAGCTGCATAATAGTACAACTTGATATTAGGTACTGTGAGACCTCCTCTCTTTCATCTTGTAGGACTTTAAATCTAATCCTTGGTTCTTTCCTATTCTGTTACTGTTTGGCAGCTATAACTGACAAGGCAATAGACCAGGCAAGGCTGTGTATATCAGAAAGGTAAAAGAGCACACTTGTGTAACTCTGAAAGACAGACCTAAACAGAAAATTATGCAGATACTTGCCCACATCTCGGCCATTTTTCTTAAGGTGATGAACTGCTATGATTAAAGTGCTGCTTGAGAGTCTGAGGAACAACTCTCACTGGTAACAGCATAAGTGAACATGCCAAGAACAGCAAGAGTTTTTTTTCACTCTTGCAAAGCTGCTTATTTGCTGCTTCGCACAACCCATGATGTCCTGGGTTCAGATGATATGGCAAGTCATTGTAGATTCAACAACACCTACAGCAAGCAATGGGGCATCTGGGTGGTTTGTTGCTCCCAAAGAAGCCACCTTGTGGGAGTTGGTTGTATCGTACAGACCCAGACATCTCATGATGGATTGTTGTGTCATGGCAACCCAGTGAATGTTAGTACAGACAAAATATGTTTTTTCCCACTGTCTGTCGGAAGTATAGACATAATTGCCAGTTCAACTATGAGTCAAGACAAACCCCTAGCTTCTCTGCTACAGTAAATAGCATTTTTTAAAAGGGTTCCAGGCTTGCAACTTGCCATCTGCACAGAGGACCTTGTTTTAGCTAATTACTCTGCAAGTGGTCCATTGAACTTACTAAGACTCTGCCTTGCAGGTCTGCGAGGAAGAGGATGGAATGGCAAGCATCTGTCACTTTCAATCCAGCGATTCCTGCAATGTTATTTCACAGGTTTGATTTCACAATGTTACATTTCAATTAACCCTAGGACTGAAACAAATACATCATAATAATAAAAATTCAGATATAATAAAACACAATGAACTGAGTTAAAAATAATAATATAATGGCACAATAACAACTGATCCACAGAAAACTAATAATCATATATAAAACCAGTGTCAAATCAGAGTCTTCTATTCACCAATTAAAATAATGGGCATGGTTTTAAGCTGGCAGCAAAATGTAAAAAGGGTCAGCACCTCCCTGGGAAGCTGATTCCATAATTGGAGCACCACTGCTGAGAAGGCCCTTCCCCTCATGGCCACGCTCCTCATTTCTCTCCAATATTACCAGTGACTTGTTGCAATGCTGGTTAAAACGTACAAAGCAGGGGGAAGAAATCTCTTCTCACTTCATAATTGCTACAGAAATTTTAAAAATAAGTCTGGAACATATTTTGCACATTTATATTGCCTTTTCCACTAATATGGGTTCTCAAGGTGGCTTAACCCCTCTCCCCTGAAAATATCCAGAACTCCTGCCTTAAGTTCTGCTTTGGGTTCTGATGTAACTCCATTGTTAATATGTGTGTAAGGGGTGTGGGTAGGGGGCATGGTCAGTTGCACATGGTCCTTCAAGTCCACCTTCTTTCATGTTATGTAGCAGGGCTTCCAGGAGGAGGAAGTGAAGAGCAATGGGAAGGGACCAAAGGTTCCTGAGAGAGCATATCGTTGTGAATACACTGGGTGTAGCCGCCTCTTTACCACATCCCATCATTTGAAGGTAAGCTATCATGCCTCCCAAGCCTTCAACCCATCCTAAGTTCATAATGTTGCTACTTAGAGTAGTGGTTTTTAACCTTTCCACAGCTGGAGACCAGTGAAAACAGGAAATCCACCTTGGGATCACTGAAGCACAAACAATGAGCACCATACACATAATACAATATCCTATGAATTACTTTCCAAACACAATATCAAAAAATGAAAATTCTCCAAAATACCAGAAACAAAGCAACAAAAAATGCCAACAAAAGAACAAAATACTGAAATTGCTGCAGCATGGCTCCCACCTGGGTCCCACTGAACCATCTCTCCTCTTCTGCCCCCCCCCCGCCCGGCAACACCAGCACACTCCCCGCAAACGTGACACCAACCAAGGAAGAGATGGTGGAGCACAGCCAGTCCCTGTGCCAGTCTGTGGTGAGCAGGACGCACCCTCCCACACACACACACACACATCCAGCAGGAAATATCCTGTAGACTGGCACCAGTTCATGGACTGGAGGTTGAAAACCACTGACTTAGAGGACTAAGAGTTTTGATTTGATCTTTGTCTATATAAACATTCAGAGTATTTAAAAATCAACAACATAAACAACAGGATGGAAACATGGGAAAACATATGTTTTCATATCATGCATCATTTTTAAGCTAATCACAGTGTCTAGTTATACACCTGCGTTTGTGGAGACCTAGTTAGTTTAAGCTATTATTAGTAAATGTGCCAGGATCATAAACCACAATTTCATCCAGGCTTGTTTTGAAGCTGAACTAATTATAATTCCCCCAAATTCAAATGTAATGGGGGAACTTTGGTCAATTTGAAAACATCCTAGGAAAATAGGACTAGAGAAATTTAGAAAGTTTGAGTGTAAGCCTCTTTTTCCCTGGATTTCAAATTTGAATTGTTGCTTTCAGTGTGTCTTTGTTTTTCTAAAAAGGTGCATGAGCGTGTTCATACAGGTGATCGTCCATATAGATGTGACTTCTCAAGCTGTGGAAAAACCTTTGCTACAGGTAATGTAGGCCATTCATTATAACACTAAATAAAACACAAAGAATGAGGAATTCTATTGCTCTGTTAGAATTATGCATGTCTGACAATGAAGATCCTGGTGTAGTTATCCAAACAGTTCTGAGCTTAGAAAGCTGATGTCATCGGACTAAGTGTAGAGAAAGTAGTTCCAGATCACCCAAGCATTCCCAGCTACCTTCATGCTATGTTTGGGAAAAGGTCTTTTGCAACTGTGTTGTATTCACTGTTTTGTGACTGTGTTAACTTTAGACAGACTTTTCCTTTACAGGATATAGCCTAAAAAGTCATGTGAGAACCCACACGGGTGAGAAGCCATACAAGTGCCCAGAAGACTTATGCACCAAAGCCTTCAAGACCTCGGGAGACCTGCAGAAACATATCCGGACACACACTGGTCTGTTTTGCAGGACTGGTTCTTTTAATTTGGAGCTAAATATGAACTGAAATTTATCGTGGGGAAAACCCCAAATATTTCAAAAAGATCCAAAAGATGTACATATATGTAAAGTCCAACTCTGTACCAAATCCTTATTTTAATGGATATTTTAATTGTGGACATGTATATAAATTTAATTTCTATACCACCCATTCTTGACTAATTGCCTTGAATTGCCTAAGTTTTAGCACAGTGTTTAAGAGTGGATTAGAGTTTTGGCAAAAGCAGGTTTAGCAAAGGAGGAGGCAAAGCCAGGGAATGAGCTCCTGTGAACAATGTGGAAGGCTTCTGCAGGAGAATTAGGATTGGTTTACAAAGGAAGAGGTGTGACATACTAGAGGTTACATGGAAATAAGCGATATCCTGAAAGATGGGTGGCTGTCTAATATTTTAGGGTTTTTGCATATATAATCCTCAGCCTTGTGGTTGCTGGCAGTTAATAGGCATGAAATTGTGTGGTGTAATGGTTAAGAGCCAGTGTGGTGTAGTGGTTAAGAGCATGGGACTGGGACTCAGACGATCTGGGTTCTAGTCCCCGCTCAGCCATGGAGCCAACTGGGTGACTTTGGGCCAGTCACAGACTCTCAGCCCAACCTACCTCACAGGGTTGTTGTTGTGGGGATAAGATGGAGGAGGAGAATGATGTAAGCTGCCTTGAGCCCTTTGTAGGAAAAAGGCAGGATATAAATCGAAAAAAAAAAAAATCCAAATGAGTCACAGTGGGTTGGATCCAGAGTTAGTCGTGCTTAAAATCCTCAGGGATTCCACAGGGATGGGCCTACTCAAAACCGGACTAAATCTGGATGCAACCCAATACATTTTTAATAAATGCATCCATCTCCAGCTTCCTATGGTAAGAACTGTCTTAAGTGTGCAACTTGTGTGGATAAAGTTAAGTTTATGACCCAGATTATACCCTCTCCATCAAGTCCTTTCCAACTATTTCTCCTAGTAATTTTGTGTTCACACTATCAATTTTGTCCAGGATGCCATCTGGAAGCAGTATTTATTTATGTATTGGATTTCTAACCCACCTCATTAGCCATATGACTCCCTGGACTGTATAGGGAATAAGGACATTTTCCTTGCTTCCATTTTCAGCAATTCCTTTTGCCTTGGACTTGCTCTGCATGGATCCCAGTCAAGATAGTGCTGAGGGAAGGATTATGCACTGATGCATTAGCATGTTACTGTGCCTCTTGAGTATGGCCCACTATTTAAAACAAAGCATTAATGGGCAGCTGTCTGCCCATCCCTGTCTTCAATCCTGGAGGCTGTAAAATTCATCAGACTTTGTAGTACACGGACTCAAGCATTGCTCAAATTGTAGCCATCTGAGGAATATATTTTAGCTTTCTAAATTGTCATGCTGATTCTAGGTTCACATTTCTTATCTTGAGTTTAGTGAAATGAAGCAGAAACTAATAGAGATAGAAGACAGCTGCCATTGTTGTGTCTGGTCTGACAATGTGCAGTTCACACAGTTTAGTGCAGTTTTGTGTGCATGTAGGAAGGAGTGAACCCTGTCTCAAATCTTTCATACTTTTACCAGTTCACTAAGACTCTTCTCTGCTTCTTCTGCTGAAGGTGAACGGCCATTCAGATGCCCCTTTGAAGGCTGTGGTCGCTCTTTCACCACCTCCAATATACGCAAAGTCCACATCCGTACGCACACTGGTGAACGGCCATATATGTGCCCTGAGCCTAAATGTGGAAGAGGGTTCACTAGTGCCACCAACTACAAGAACCATATGCGAATCCATACTGGTAAATATGGGTGTGCTTTCTTTCACAGTTCACACTGGCTGTGTTACTTAAGTGGTCATCTGTAAACTGGCCCAGAACCCATTTCTGGTTTCTGAAAATTGATTTGGGAAGAATTACACTGGGCTTGCTCGGCTGAATCAACTCCCATGTGTAAGATAACCAGAGAAAGGGGAAAATGTGTTGAATTAGTGGTGTAAGGCCACTGGAGTTGGATCTGAATATTTTCTCCTTGCCTACTTAAAGTACTTATACAGTGCAGTATTTAATGTGCTTGCTTGAAAGAAAACCCATTGTACTGAAAGTGTGCTCTACTATTGCAGCCTTATTTATTGCTGTGAAGCAAGAGACATTTTTCTCTCTTACTCTCTCTCAGGGGAAAAGCCATATGCATGCCTGGTCCCAGGCTGTGGAAAACGCTTTACAGAATATTCCAGCCTGTACAAACACCATGTGGTTCACACGCATTGCAAGCCATACACCTGCAACACTTGTGGCAAAACCTACCGCCAGACATCTACGTTGGCTATGCATAAGCGCACCACACATGGGGAGGTGGAGGCCACAGAGGAGAGCGAACAGGCTCTCTATGAGCAGCAGATGGGAGGTGAGTTGGCCATGGAGCTGAGCAAGAAGATTCCCAACTTCGCAACTCATTACCAGACAGGTCTTAACACTTCCCTTCATGTTTCCTTTTTGCTGTGACTGCCTTATCTGCAGAGACTTGGAAAGGACTAAGGACACTTGAATGCCCCCACTCAGTAGGACCCTTCCTTTGAATCTCCTTTTCTTGTTTTTCCAGCAACTACTGTTGATAAAAGTATGACTCTGCTGAAGCACCAGTGTATTGTTTCTGTGAAGCTGGAAGAGGAGGAGGAGGAGGAGGAGGAAGATTGCATGTCTACACCAGTGGCTCTTGTATCTCAGGGTGGAGTTGAACAGGTATTGAGAAGTTGAGATGAAGTCCATAGAGACATAAAGATCTTGGAATTCTGTTACTAAGGTCAGGGCAGATCAGATGATCAGAAGTCTTTGCCTTGAAAATGCCTTAATCCTAAACATTTGCATACCTGATTGCAACATCTGCATAAATAATACTTAGCCTTCATTCTATGAACTGAGTTGCTGGTATATCACAGGTTTGGGGTTCTGTGACACTTTCAAGAACATTTTCAACCATGAAGACTTTGTTTTCTGGTATTAGTATGAATTTGGTGGTTGCTGAGACATTTATGATACAAACATATTTTTTAACCATACCAGTATGACTGAATGTCCCTTGTAGTATTCTGACTGGCTGTTTGTGATGTAGGGGTACTTCCAGATGGAGTACTCCTACCACTGTTAATCAGGAAGATACTGTGTACTCTTTCTTCATTCAAGTGGATCTTAGTCATGATGCTTGATTAGCACCATAAATTTCAGTTACCTAAAGGACTTTCTGGTAAGAGACTTTCTGTGCTATAGATACGCAGAATCAAAGGCTTTCCCTGTAACTAGAAGTGAAAAAAACCAGTGCTTCCCATGTTTTTTAATTCCATCTTTCTCGCTTTGGGCCTGGCTCATGCATAACTTATTATACAAAAGATGGCTGGTAACTAAATGTGTCTTCCTGCTTTGTAAAGTTGGTAACAAGCATTTCATTTGAGACGGTGATGGAAGATTTTCTGTGTAGTAAGTAGCTCTTGCGCAAATATATGATGAACACTCCTGTGTGAACTGGTTCTCTGTCACTGGTTACAAGTATTCCCCATGATCAGAACTAAAGCATGCTCCTAGCCCATGAACTGGCATTAATTTGTATTACCTGTGATTTGTCCGTCTGCCTTTTCATCTGCTTTTTGCAGGTCAGTCTCGCTCATAAAGACTTGTAGCCACGTGACAATGTTAGCATGGCAACACAGCCTACCATTTTGCCACCCCAGGAAAATATTTCAGCAACTGGTACAAATGCTGTGACTATCACTAGCGCTGATGGGGCTGAGATAGAACCGGTGCAGAATTCCTCAAAATGACTTCACGTGAACATAATCCAGAAGAACTCTTTTAAATGTAATGGTTGCATTGATATAATGTTTTTCAGGTTACCATAGTCACTTCTGGGACAATCGTATCTAAGGATTCATCCAGTCATGACCAGCAGTTGGCAATGCTAGCAGTGGCTAATGGCACTCACATTGCAGTACCGGTAATATATAAGGGCATCCTATTTCAAGTTGGATTATATCTCTTGAGTGTGTCTCTGCATCTCCTTTCTACCAATAAAATAAAGGTCCTTCTATGTCTATTTTGTTAGTGTGTGGTCTAGCTTTTCCTGCTACTCTAGGCTGAAACACTCCTTTTCAGAAAGCTACAAAGAAATGGAAGGAAAGCCAGACTTAGATACTCATGCCTGGCAGGTGACACACCACCCCTGGAAACCTCAATTGATCAGGTTGAACCCTGATTCCTGGAATGAGCCTGCTTCTGATCTTGTTGGGTCAAGTGGTATTAGGGCATGTGCATTCCCATGCATCTGCTTTGGTTCAAACATTGATTTGCAGTTATTTTCATTTCACAACTTAACCAGTTTTTCCCTGTGCACCTACACACACACACACAAACCTTAGAAGAAGAATTTCTGTGGTCAGCATTTTCCACATTACATACTGCTCATATAATTTGCTTTTTGAGCCTTGATGCAGTGTGTGACTATTGTTTTCAGTTAGATAGAAAGCCACAGATTGTGGTTGTTACCTGTCACCAAGTTGTCTCTAACTTATGGTGACCCTATAAATGAATGTTTTCCAGAATGTCCTATCCTTGACAATCCTGCTCAGCAGTTGTAAACTCAAGGCATCTCCTAGTTGGCCAGTCTCTCTTGCTTCTGTCTTCAGTTTTCCTTAGCATTATTTTCTTTTTCACTGAGTGTTGTCTTTTCGTGATGTGCTTGATGTACAACAAGTTCGGTTTATCACTTCTGCTCCCATGAAAAGTTCTGGCCTGATGTGATTTGGGGTTCTCTTCTTCCTCTTTTTGTCAGCCTAATGTATTCACAAAGCGCTGCTCCACCATGCATCCACCTCATCATTTTTTCCCATCAGGTTTCTTCAGCGTCCTGCTTTCACACCCATACATAATGGTTCGGAATACAACAATGTGGATGATTTTTGCCTTGGTTTCCTATGAAGCATCCTTGAACTTGATTATCTTTTCTAGTACCTTCATTGCTCTCTTTCCAAGTCTCAGTCTTCTTCTTATTTCTTGGTTACAGTCTGCCTTCAAATTGATATGACTGCCAGCCGTCATTGCTACCTTTCTCTGTGCTCCCCCTAAAAGAGGAGTGTGCATTATTAATTCTTCAGGATTCTTGTTTGCACCACCTTAGTGTACCTCCCCTCAATGAAAAACCCTGCCGTGTCCCTTCTTACCCTTTTGCTATGTTTTCTGCAGCACCACGGCTGCAAGCAGCACTCCTACTGCAGTGCAGTGGCATGGCAGCTGAACTAGGATTGAACTCCTGCTCAAGCAGCTTCCTTTTGGTAATTCTACATGTATCTACATGCACAAAGCATTTCTCTATCAGAACAAATGGGGAAAACCTTCATGGAGGGCTCGTTCCTCCAAAATACTGTATCATTTTTTAAATGGAAAAGGTTCTTGTCCATGAAGTCAATCAGAATAGGACTGTCATGCTTATGTCATGTTATACAACTGTGAGGGCACCCACCAGCTGGCTCAAGTTTATTCTGGACTGAGGGGATGCCCAGTAGCTGGCTGCAGTTACTCCCAAAAGAATGAATTCTGCTGCGAGTGATAGAAGCGAAAAAACTATTTCACCTGTGCAGGTAAGCAACTTGTCGTATTGGAGGCACCAATTAACTACACCCTCTTTCTTCACTTCTCATCTTTCTACTGCTTTCTTTTCCAAAAAACGTTTGCTGTATATTTGCACAGTGTGAAGAAGGAGTTCAGGGGCAGGGTCTTGGCAGAAATTGTTTCAGGGGTGGGGTTGGATAATCTAGGCCAGGGGTCGGCAACCTTAAACACTCAAAGAGCCATTTGGGCCTCTTTCCCACAGAATAGAAAACACCGGGAGCTGCAAAACCCTATTGACATCTAAAATGAAGATAATGCATATATCGGTTTTTACCTTTATGCTATGTATAAAAAAATTATAGTGTGTTGCATTTATGAAATCGATGAAAGATTCTTTTATATAATGTCCATCTGTGAACATCTTGCTATGCCTGACTATTTCCTGAGAGGCCACAAAACTAGCATATGTAGTTGAATTTGCAGGCTTGGTCCACTTCTTGAAATGATTCTTGCTCAAATCAACCTGTCGCATCAGTTCTGAAATGGCTTTTTTTCTCTCATCTCCATCCGGATATTTTTCAGCAAAGGCTGTGTGTTTATTCTGGAAATGTCTTGAAACATTTGACTTTTTGTTGTTTGCCAATTTCTCACCTCATGTTAAGCATGCTGGTAAACCAGTCTCGTTAGCAGTGAAAGCAAATGAATCTGCCCACGTACCATTGAACGTTCTGTTTTCTTCTGAAACTTTTCTTTTCTGGGATTTCTCCAAGGTTGGCCTACCAGGGGTCGAAAAGCTCAATAAATCGCGTGCTGGTGGATGTCACACATTGGCAGTTGTGACACTTATTTTGAGCAACAGGGAGCCACAGCAGAGGGGTGAAAGAGCCACACATGGCTCCAGAGCCATGGGTTGCTGACCCCTGACCTAGGCAAACTTCTTTCTTTTCTTTCTACCTCTTCCACTTCCCCCCACAAAACATTCTTCATTGGCACTTGTTCACCCACTGCTCCCTTGTTAAATACATGTATTTCAGAAAACCTATCCATTTGCTAAAGCAGAAGGAAATGTGGCCCTGTCTACAGTTTTCAGTGCTGTATTTTCCCTCTTTCATTTTCCCCATGATGATATTATTTTGGCAAATGTGCCTGACTTCACAAAAAAGCAAATTTGGTTCTGCTTTAAAAAAAGGTTATCTCAGCACAATCCTTGCAGCGCAATCATATGCCTACTTAGGAGTTAGCTCCACTTTATTCAAGTGCAGGGGTGCCAAGACCAAAGTAGCAGCTCTGTTTCAGCTGCCTTTTCTTCCTTTTTTGCTATCAGTCTCACTCTGCCCAAGAAATGTCAATGTTTAGATATGCTAAATGTTGATACTTTTAGTATTTCTTGTTTCCTGTTGCAGCTGTTAGATTGCAATTCGTTTCTGGGCATGTTGTGGGAGGCAGGGGGCAGGGCATTAATTCGTTCCTGTGTGTTTGAGGGTGGTAAATTCATTTTGGCAGAGATTCCTGTGTGTCTGTGTGTGGTACAGTCATTTCCATTAATCCTTTTCTTCAGTAAATAATAATTTTAAAAATTCATTTCAATGTATCTGATGTGGCAGTACGAATAGATGTGTGAGGCCAGATTTGTAGGAATGATCTGTGTGTCCAGATTTGCAAGAGGTTCCAAAGAATGCTCTTCTGTGAGGTAGCTCTAAGGACATTGTGGCTATTATAAGGTGTAAATGGTTGGGTTTTCCCTGGATGCTCTCTGAGCTTGCTGCTTATGCCTTCTCCTGAGTAATCCAGTCCTTAGTATTGCTAGGTTAAGAGGCGTAAGCAGAATTTTAAAACTGTGCTCCTTTTGTTACTTTTCAGTACAGATGTGTGGTTTTCATCATCATTCCCAGTAGGCCAGCCTTTTTGCATATCTAACATTTAATCAGATAATTGCCTCAGAAGACTGTGCACCTGGCTTAGTTTCTTAGGTGGCTGTTGCACTGGAAGGTAGCAGTAGTCACTACAAGTTTGAGGTGCGGTATTATTTTATTCAGCTGCAGCACAGACTGTTGTAGAAAATGTGTATGCTGAGGCAGCTGTCTGAAGCTCCTCCGATGCCTTATATTGCAGGAGGAGGGCAGAAGAGGGTCAGTGAGTAGTGGGAGGAGTGTTGAAAAAACCAAGGCAGGATGGGGATGAGATTTGGGAAAAATGGAAATCGTGCAGCAAACTGGCCCAGAGTCGCTTTTTTAATACTGGGAGAAGGAATATACTTGTGGTAGCACTGGATGGCTTAAAGTTGCTCTTGATCTGTAATTACGGTTTATATCAACCTGTAAGGCTGTGGACAGCACTTTGAGAATTAGGAAGAGAGTGTTTTGTGGATTCCCCCCTGGCTTTTTGTATTGGGGGGAGGGGGGGAAGGCACTTTGCCCTGTAGAACAGGCGAAAGTGGGTCCAAAAGAATGTGTTCCTTTGTGAATTTCCCCCTTTAACCCACAACTTCCTTTGCACTTGAAGTTCATACATAGAACTCCTTTACATAGTAAATGTTGTTGGTTTGGGGGAATTCAGAAAATGGCCTTGCCTCTGTTCTCCACCCCTCCTATCAGACTGACTTCCAATTTCTACTAAATATACCCTTCCTCATCATGATCTCGGGTTCATAAAAACCCTCTTAATAGTTTGTGCATGCCAATAATAAGCACTTATAGTGTCCTTGAGTGTCTGCGATATATTCACAGCTATCATTTTTTCTTAAGTTCACATTTTTACACTGTCACCTATTTTCTGCACCATGCAGATGTTTCACTTTACATAACTATGTTATATGTCTTAATTTCCTCCTTAAGCCACTTCTGCTTCTGCATGGCTCTGGCACACAGTAACCACTCCTATTAGACTGTAAGTGTATGTACAAAACAAAGCCAACTTAATTTTGCATTCAGTATTTTGCTTTGACTTGATTGTGTTTTGGAAGTTATATGTAATTAGTCTTCTTATTAAGACTATATCTTAGAGCTGGTTGACATACTCATCTGGAATGGAGACATAGTACCTGAGAACATTATTTGCTGTTCATAGTTCACTTTGCAGGACTGGTCTGCCTCTTCTATTCCATCTTTAAAATGGCTCTCCTTAAAACATCAAGAACAACCACCAAATCTCCAGTGATCTGATTAGTAGTGGTGGTACGAGAATCTTTAACAGCTGTTTTTGTGTGCAGAATCTGCTATTTGAGCACATATATTTTATGTATGTATTCATATGACCTGTCTGTGACTTCATAGCTGTGGCATATCTATCCCATCATGCAGAATGGCTCTGTACATGTATTTGAATGCTGTCTCTACGTGTACCATCTACATGAATAACAAACCAGTGAATAGGCTCTCATGTACATCTCAACAATATTATAGTTAATAGTCTTGGTATTATTGTCCATATGCTTCTCCATAATTTCTATAGCTCCTAACCAAATAGAGCTCCTTATAAGAACCATGTTCTTTTATTTCACAAGGAAATGCAGGACACTCCATCCACACTCAGAACCAGCTCTAAACAGTTAAGGAAAGTTGGGTAGCAGCTGAGTTTGGCTTTCATTAAAGGCAGCACATTGTTGTTTGTTTTATGTATTCTTGCTGTAGTTTTATTACCAGGAAGCAGAAGAGATATTTGTGAGATGTTCTGCTTTGGATGACACTGCTTCCATTAATCTTCTCTTGCATTCCTGTTCTTAATCTAGCAACTCCTAAAGAGAGGGCTGGTCCCTGTCAAAGAGTTATGAGAGCTTTAAGAGAGTGCATTGCCAGAGTCCCAACTAGATGATTTTCAGAGTAGCACAAGGAACATTGATGAGAAGTATTGCACTCCTTGGAAAATTTCAGGAAAGATCACACTGCTTCCTGCTCATTGGTTTTCGTGGCAAAAAGCCATGAACTGGATTCATAAGTTCCCTGTTTTTACTTAATCCATCCTCACCCAAAGTTGTTAATTTTGAATTGCCTTTCAAGTTTGAGAGTGATATCCTGGCTTTCTCCTTCCAGTTGAAATCACAGCAGAGCCTGGAAGGTACCATCAGCACAGCAACAACAGCAATTCAGCAAGAGTCTGCAACTCTTTAAGCCTCATCGTCAAACAATGGATGCTGAAACATCACAACAAGCGGGAGTACTCTGCAGGAGCAAAAGCAGCTGGATAGACAACTAGAGTGCACATAACCTCAAGTTCAAGAGATATGCAATGGGTATAATTACAGATCTGGAGACAGCCCTTAATATTTGCTGCTATCTATCCAGCATGATCAGCCCACGATGGCACTGCATGGACTGTTGGATGAGACTTGGCTACAAATGATCCTCCTCTAAGCACTGCAACATGCTTTATGGCCACTTGAAGAAAGCCACCCTCACCCTCTGGGGTAACATCTTTCCAATCTCTGTACCTTTCTCATCTCTGCTAAATGATAATGGAGGAAGCAGCTATATTTCACTGTTCATTGCTTGGAGTTAAAGCCTTCAAGACTCACACAGGAAATCAGAAACTGGAACCTTTGTCATTTCAGAGTATTTAGCATTTAAAGTTCTAGGTAGTCTAAAAAGGGATCACAGATGACTGTGCTCTTCCTTACCTTGGACACATGGCATAGGAAGTACCAGCATGGGAGAAACTCTATTGCCTACAGCATTAGGAAAGGAGAAATGTTGGCATGGTTGCTCTGTTTTATTCACTCTCCCCTTCTGTTAAGACTGATATTGCACTTCAACAACAGCAGAATAAACAAACAAATCCATGACCTTTACAACATTTTATTTGCTGCTTTCACTCCTTGAAAGAGAAAATGGAATGCTCCGGTGTGTATTTAATAAAACAGTGAACTTATTCTGCTTTCTGAGTAGCAATTGTTGAAGAATTGACATATGTCCACCTCCTTGGTTGTTATTCTACTTCAAGAGGTAGTACAATTGTGTGACCATAATCCAGTTAAGCAGTCTCTGATACAGATCCTTACTGATGGCACTGTACAAGGTTTTGTGGTCCTGTTGGGACGACAGAATGATTGGCAAAGAATAAGTGAAGCATGTATGATTTATGGTTCAGTCTGTTTTGAAATGATTTGTACCTCACCTTTCTATGAAGCCAAATGGTACCATAAATAAAAAATAAATAACAATTGCACTATTATTGATTAAACAATAATAAATAAATGTATTAAAACATGATTATTAAAAACACAGAATAAAAATAGCATTCACCCCAACTGACCTGCCTTCTTTTGCAGGGATTTTAAAACCCCGGGAATGGCTATTGAGAAGTATTCCTTTCAGTTTCAAAAGCATGTTTAGGGACAACACAAAGTCTTACTCTCTTTTTGCTGTGCGACTACACATGTAGGCAAAGACCTTTATATTCAAGCAGGCCTTTGGCATTTAAGCAGGTTGGGATGAATCACAGCTTAAGTCAATTATTTGCTAAATAATTGATCATGCCTCCCAGTCCCACCTGAGGCAGAAATTCCGGAAGGCTACCTTGGTTGATGCTGTTGGAAGCCACTGAGATTCCCTCTGGCATAGATCATCCCTGAAGGAATTCTTATCTCTCAACTAGGGCAGAAGCCAGATTGAAATGGATTGAAATAATCCACATCATTCAGAAATCCTGGTGCTCAGAAGCCACCATGCACTCCAGGACTTTGCCTGAGAATGTATGATTAGAGACCAGCCAGATAGAAATACGATCTATCTGAATACTTTTCCGGTATAGAGCATGCGATTGCAGCCTTTTGCTCTCTCTATTTTTACACTTTCTGTTGGTATACAGATGGATACATGTAGTGCTCAAATATTGTTGCCCTCTTGCAGTTATGTTTACAATTTGACATACTTCACTCAATGTCTCCTCTGTGCAGAATCAAGCCTGCATAGACCACATTTCACCTTTGAAGCATTTCGGTGTACAGTTAAAAAGGACTCACCCAGTAGCACCACATCCACTTGTTTTTATCTTTGCCCTGAGCATTTAATGCCAGAAGAAAAGCCTTAGAATGTTTATAAACTTAACACTGCTGTTAAACTGGCTTGAGAGAAAATCCCTAGGTTTTACAGATTATTTTAAGATGACTTCAGTAATTTTAAGAATGAAATCTAATAATAGCCTGAGAAAAGCTTGAAGCTAAGTAACCTTTAAAAATTTCCACTGACTGTATCTCACTGTCTATTTTCCTTTGATCATTCATTTTGTCTATGGCTATCCATTTTGTCTATGGATAAAAGCCATGATTTTCAAAGTGAGGATGGGAGTCTCCAAGGTGCCAATGTTCACTACTATCCTTCTGTTCCCCATCCACTCACCTGATCTGAGGTTGTTTCTTTTCCACTAAAGGAAGGGAAATGGCTAAAGCCTTCCTGTCTTGTGGTGACAAATACGTTGCTATGGCTTAGAAAAACCTCCACTTTCTTGCTCCTCTTGACATGCAGGTTTCCTTGGGTGAACCATTTTTCTTTTGAAGCCACCGATGCAGCTGGTATGTTTCAGAATGCAAAGCAGCACTTTGCCATTGCTCCTGAATGGAAGGCTTAGCAGGAAAGGGGCACATTCCTTGCACATCCATCAGGGACAGATGGGAGTGCAAGGCAGCAACTGAGATAGGGAACACTTGTGTCACCATCGTGCAAGAGAGTAGCTGGTGGCTGGCTAGCAGCAATCTAGTGACATGAATCTAATCAGTTTAAGCATTTTATGGTACGGAGATAAAAATGATGGATAAAGTGTCATATGCTTAATTTCTGTGTGTCAGGATGCATAAGGGTGGGGTTGGGAGAAATGATGGTAAATGAATGATTTGATAGGTGAAAAAATGTCTGTTTTAGGGGAGATTATATGGTTATACACCATAATACTTTAATCTCAAAAAGAATGTATTTTCTAACAAGAATATTCCTGGAACTTGAGGTTCTTTTGCATGTAGAGTTACTTCCTAATTCTGACACTATCTTCAAACTTGTGAAACCTTCTTAGATATTTCAGAGAAAGTCTCCTGACTGATGACACTATATATTTTCAGTCTGTTGCATATGATAATTAAAAGCATTTCTGAGGATGCCATCCTCATTCTTTCTTGTTAATACCATTTAGATATACAACATTTCATGAAATATAAGATTCGGTGAGATTTCTTGAGCTTATTTTTGTATTAGGCTGAAGGTTCTATGTGAGACAGACAATTGACGAAAGCTGTGATTCTCTGCGGAACCAAATGGTGCAGAGGACCTAAACCCATTGGGTGAGTCTGCACATCATGCTAAACAACCCTGCAAATAAGCCACACAGTGCAGGTTCTTTCCAGAACAATCCATGGTTCATCCGGCAGATGATTAGACTCACTGTGGCTAGCTGCTGTACAAGGGTCCCTTGCAACAGTTCATCCTGTTTCCCTGGCCCTAGTCCCCACACTGACCCATTTTTCTTCGTTTGCATTTTGGTTTTTTTCTTCTTTAAGCAGTTTCAAAAAAGAGTGCTTATGTTTCTATTGGGGTGAATTTTGTTGGCACTAGAAATGTGTGTAATAATCTCAGTGTTGCTACTGCTGTCATCATCAGTCTTTCACAGATTCTTAACTGCACACTTCCATCTTTATCATATGCCTCTGTATGTGTGTAATTAGTCTTTTGCTTCCAAGGGAAAGTCCTGGCTTCATTTGATCCAGAACCCACATGTTTATCTTTCAGTCATTCCAGGGTATTCATAACAGGTATTCCAGCACCCTGTTTTGAATGCATTGTTTTTCTTCCTTTCTCCACTGCCCAGCTTTCACATTCGTACATAGTGTGAAGGGGAATATAGTAATGTTGATGGTTTTGGCCTTGGTCTCCAGCAGTCTCCCTTTGATTATTTCAAATTTAATTATTTCAGTTGATGATTGAAACAAGGTATGCAAAATCTTTCACAATTTCAATTTTCTTAATTGCTGACATTAAAGTCGTGTAATTCTTTTGTAATCATGAAGTAACATCTGTCATTTTTTACTCTTCCTTTCTCTGATCCTAATCAAGCTTTCCTTATATGTTTTGTGTATAAATTGAACAGGTAGGGGGAGAAAATATACCCTTATCTGATGCCTTTGCCAATAGGACATCATTCTGTTCCTTCATATTCTGTCCTATTAGTAGCTGCTTGTCCAGTTACACATTCAGACAACCAAATCCTGAGGCACACCCATTGGTTTCAGGACCATCCATACTTTTTGTGATCCACACAGTCAGTGTTTGAATTGAAACTGACATAGCTCAGCTGAAATTAGTGTTACATACTAGGATTTTCTGTAACACTGAGTAGTTTTAAACTTGTTTATCACTTTAAAAAGGTACTCTGGCTTCAATATGATGTACTTTTCCTCTTATCTGTTAATGCAAATGTGTTAAATATATGATCAAAATTGTTTGGGGCATCTAGTGGGACGTCCATACACCTCTAAACTTGGAGCATTAAAGGCATCCTATCAACAGCAGAGGGACTGTAGAGGTGAAGGTGACCTCCATGCTTATCTTGCCCTGCATAAGACCAGACTGCCAATTTTGTCATCTAGGTCTTTTGCAGTTGCTCACGAAGAGGAGTCACTGGTATTCCTCATATCCTGATGGAGCTTCACTCCTCCACTACCTGCCCCATAGAAATGCCCCCTGGCATCAGCTTTGAGGTCTGAAGATGGAGCCAGGACTCTGGATTTCTTATGGCCAGCCAGATGGCTGTGCTCTTTGTAAAACATCAAGCAGTGGGAAGAAAATTAGTCTGAGTTGTACTGCTCTGTAGACATTCTACTTCCCCCCAAATTTAAAAAAGGAATTTGCCACGGCTGCAGTGCCCACCTTCTTCTATACAAAGCACTTGTTCAGAAGTTTCCTTTACCCCACACACATGTGCAATAGATTTCTTTTCCTGTGGTTTTCCTAGATTCCTTTTGGTAGCTATGCAGAAAGAGGTAATGATTTTTATAGCAAATGGATATTTACTCTCAAGTGTGTTTAACTGAACATATTCCAGATAATCAAGAGTTGGGGTTAGGGTCAGGGTCAGACTCTGCATGTTTAAACAGAAGAATGCCCTACAGTTCTCAATATGCTCTAACCAGACAAGATGGTTGGGGAATGCTGGGAATTGCAGGACTTTTTCTGTTTAAGCATGTGGAATTGCACCCCTTGGAGACTTAACTGCATGGTAGAAAATTGTTCTTATTGTTTCCTCCCTTCTTCCACTTTACCCTCTTCAGTATATGTTGCCAGAAATATTTTTGATGTTCATTAGCATTTTTATTCAATATTCAAAGTTTCATAATATTTTTGCTTGTTAGATAAAGATAAAAATGTTAAATAAGCAACTAGACTACATATTATAGGTGAGTGGCAACCCCCCCTCTGGTTCCACCATAATAAGCCTCTAAATTCTATTGCTTATAAAAATGGTATCTGCAGCTAGTAGCTGGAAATTTGGCATTGTGAACTACCTAAAAAGGGCTACAATTTTGCTTGATTTCAAATCAAGCTGATGCAAAACGCTAGTTTAAAAGACTCCAACTGTGGCTTGACATAGCTTACCTTTCTTTCAAATTTGGGGGAAAACTACTGATGCAAGCTTTCAACAGAAGAAAAGATTTCTAATCCCCAGCATTCTCCAGTCATCATGTTAATGAAGGGCAGCAACAAAAAAAATATAGTGCACGTAGACACTCCCATTTTTAAAGTTATTTTCCTTGTGCTAAAAAGTTTCCTTGTGCACCTGGAGGACTTCTCTGGGGAAGGCATTCCATAAGCGGGTGGGGGCTCTCACGAAAAAGGCTTACTCCTAAGTAGCCACCCGGTGCATATTAGCATGCAAAAGCACTCTGAGCAAGGCCTCTGATGACAATTTCGTTCTTTCTTTGATATGCATGCATTAGCTTTTGAGTGTATTGAACACTCCAGAAGACCTGGGGAGAAAGAAAATAAAGCAAATGCTGGAGGCGAGCGCGGGTTTCTCAGCGTCTGACCGACAGGGGGCGCTGCGGCTCCAGGGTTCCCCCTGCTGGTTATCGCGAAAGAGCGGCGAGTTTCCTGAGCGAGGGAGGATCCTCCGCGCGAGCGAGCAGACTGTGTCATCGGTGCTGCTCTCGGACCATGGAGTTGAGAGCCGAGCTTTTAAAGTCCATCTGGTACGCCTTCACAGCCCTGGACGCGGAGAAAAGCGGCAAAGTGTCCAAGTCTCAGCTGAAAGTAAGTTAAATAAATAAATAAAATTAAAAAGGGGGTGACTGGGCTAATGAGAGGTAGGGCGTGCAGCGTGTCTGCCTAAAGATCTACTGGGCTGTTCGCCTCGCTCGCCGTTTGCTCCAGGAGGGCTACTTTTAGGCGCGTTGCAGGGCTGCGCTTAGTTCGGGGCTCGGATGAGAACTTGGGCAGTAAGAAAATAGATCTCTCAGCTGCATCTCGCTGTCCTTGCAAAGAGCAGAGATCTATAACTGGATTGTGTTTGTCTATTTCAAAGTACAATTTTTTTGCAATTAAATCGTGTGACGTTCCCCACCTCTGCACTGAGTTGAAGCGGCGGGGGTGGGGAAGGAGCGAGAGAGAGAGCGGAATCAGGTGAAGAAACGAATAGAGTTTGCCTCCTTTCTGATGTCGGTGTGTGACTGTGTGTGTGTGTGTGTGTGTGTGTGTGTGTGTGTGTGTTTCCTGCTCTTGCCCAACAGACCGCATTTTAAAATAAGCCAGTCTCAAATATTGTCGCGTTTTTGCTAGGCTCCCTCCTACGATCTACTAGTTGCTCCGCGCACCTTGTGGAAGTGGCCCCGTCTTGTGCAAAAATGTTGGTGGTTCTCTTTGCAGGCGCGTTGCTTTCCGCCCCTACCCTGCGGTAATCTGTCGGGTGGTGGTGAGCAGGAGAGATCTCTGGTTGAGTTAAGGAGAGCCACTTTCTTCAGTAAGAGAGGAAAAAAGAACCCTCTCTGGCACTGCTACTCTTAAAGGTGGTGCTTTGAAGCAGAATTTAGGAGCTGGGGCTTGTTTAATTACATTTTTTTTGTGGGGGCGATGATGGGGGAGGAAGTTGAGATGTAAATGCAGGCTTGAAAAGTAGGGCAGAACAGAAGATCTGCTTAATGTTGGGTGCAAATGGTGCTGAAATCAGCACAAGCAGATGCATGGCAGTGATAAAGGCGGAGGTTTCCTTCCTTCGCTCCTCTTACAGAAGGTGGCAGCTGGCTTCATCGGTGAAAAGGGGCTTTGCCCCTCCTATCTAGCCTTAGAACAGGTCCAGACAGTTGCAAGGGATAAGTACCTGCTTGATGGCCCTGGCTGTGCTGAGAAATTCTAAGCTGCTGTTCTTGATTTTTGTAAGAAGCTCTTGTAGACTTACAGCCTGTTGATATGGTGTGTTGAATGTGGCTTTCCTTATGCAAATAAACTATTTTAGAACTTCTCTACAGATTTTGCTTTTCTTTCTTTCTTTCTTTCTTTCTTTCTTTCTTTCTTTCTTTCTTTCTTTCTTAAGTGACCTTCCCCAACATGGCCAATGGCCAGGTTTGCTGAGGGATTGTGAGGGCTGTAGTCCAGTGCACCTGGAGGGTACCAGCTTGGAGGAAGTTGGTCTCAGGTCTGGAACAGAGATGAAATTGCACTCTTTCCAAAAATGGTGGTTGTGTCTTTCTCTAAAAGGGAGTTATGATATCCAGGGTTGTCAAGACACAGTGCTAAAGAACAGATTTTTTGAAAAACATGTTTCTGGCAGTCCCAGGTTATACTTGCTTGGTGTGGTGGTGAAGGTGGGGTGTTCACTCCACTTTAGACATGTACTTTTAATCAGCCAGTATGGAACCCAGATAAGGAACACATTGTGTTCCTATGTGCATGCTAGTCTTGCTGTTCCGTGCGTGACAAGCAAACAGCATTGAGACATCAGAGCCATTACGTCATTGTTTCTGTATGAAATCTTGCTGACAGCAAGGAGTCCTAAGAATTTATATGCTTGTGTTAGCACCTTCCACTCCTTGGCCATAAGTATGATAAAGCGAAAACATCATTTTGAATATCAGTAAAGGTGGGTAGGATGCTTACTAGGTTTGAGAGCTTTTTTGTGGATATCTTTGAGTTAGGATTCAAGAACAATTCTCCCTCCCCCAAGTACACTATATTTATTCTACTCAGGGCTTTTTTTGTCATAGAACGCACTGGAACAGCATTCCGGCGCCTTTTTTTTGACGGATTTTTCCATGTGATTATGAATCGCCCTGTCAGGCGTAGCAGGTCGGCAGCAAAAAGCATTAAAATAGTGCCTGCGGGCTGCGTGTGTGTCCGCGCTGCTTGTGAGGGCGCTGATCTGCTTGGGACGCTGCTCGGCTTGGGATCGGTCGTGTGGTCGCGCACTGAGTGCTTCCTGCCGGCGGTGACCATTATGTTTATGTGTGTGTAGAGTGACTGGCTATGTGCAAAAGGTAAATAAGTTCTTTATTTCAAAAAAAGTTGGTGAATTGAAAATATTTTTTAGTGTAAAAGTGTGACCCCAAGAGGTGAGTTCCGGCACTTTTTTTTTTTTTTTACAAAATAAGCACTGATTCTACTTATTTTAGCTTTTTACACGCACACACACACACAGGCTAGAATTCCCAAGTGATCTTCCCTTCAGCCAGTAACCAACCCTAAATTTGCTTGGTGTCTGCAAGGTGCATCTATCATGTGTCTTCACTCCAGATGTTTGATTAAGCTGCCATTATCTATTATGCTTGTTGGAGCTTATTAGGTTTCAGTCCAAAACATCTGTAGAGCATCAAATTGGGAAAGTCTGCCTTAGGCATCCTTGTGGCTTCCTCTTTACACATCATCATGTTTATGATTTAGTTTTACATTTATATCCCACTTTTCCTTTAGATAGCACAAGGTGGCATACTTGGTCTTCTTCCTTTCCATTTTATCCCACCAACAACCCTGTGAGTAGGCCTACTTAGACCCAGAGTCAGTAACTGGTCTGAAGTCGCACAATGCACTTCATGTCAAGTGGGTCACTCCAGTCCTAGTTTAACATTCTATCCACTCATAAATATTGCTGCTGTTAACCACCCAAGAGTATATTTTTCAGCATGCCTAGTACATACAGCAATTAACTCAGTGGAATAAATGCATTTAGGATTGCAGCACATGTGTCCTTTATACATTTTTTGCTCTAATAAAGTATTTCAGGTTAATTTTTTTAGTTATTGCAAATAAGTTTGAGATAATTATATTAAAATTAAGCTTAAGACGAAATTAACATAGCGTGCTTTTTCTTAACTAGATATGTCAGTCATTTTGTCTGAGCAGAACAATTTGCAGACAGTTTTCTTGATTTCAGTAAATGTACATCACTAAGAATATCAATAGCCACCCAGTGTATTATTATTGTTGTTGTTGTTGCTTTAATATTTAGTAAGCAATGTATTAAACATCTTAAATACACTATACAATGTGCAGTACATATAATAATAGCAAATGTAACTCCCAGTCATCCTTCAGTAACATGCCATCCCCCATCATATTTAAACCATAATTTAAAGAAGTGTATGTTGAGAAGTTAGTACAATTTCTCCTAAAAGGCAATTTGAATCTTTTCCCAACTCTTATCCTTACAAATTCTGTTACCTCAACCATTGTGGCCACATGCCATATTTTCTGTCTCCATTTGAGGGTATTTAATGCTGATTGTTCCTAGTCTTTAGCTATTATTAACTTGGCCAGTATCAATAAATTGCACACTAACACATAGTTTTCAGTTTTGGTTTTGGTTGCCTCTTTAAAATACCCTAATGACATTCCTGAGATAGTTTCACCAATAATTACCTGCATTTCTTTTCTCACCAGCTCCAGAAGGACTGTAACTTTGGATGATCCCACAACATATGGATCATATTTGCCATATTTTGATACCTCCTAGTTTCCCTGGGGTCACTTTTACCACCCATACATTAATTTGCAATGCTTTTCTGTTATATTAATGACATAAGATCTTGCTGCTCCTTGAGTGCAAATGTTAGCTCATAACCTAATTGTTGATGCCAATAATTCCCTATCCCCTTGATATTATCCAGCAATATGTCATAAATGTATACAGTCCTTTAGACATTTCCTCCAAAATTTTTTTCTTTTCCGTTCTGATCTGTTCACCATGACTCTTCAAACTGTACTTCTCAGTTACAGCATCTGTAATGAACAAGGTTGTTTCCTGTTTAATCTTTGGATCATCTCTGTGATGATTGTACATGCATTATTCCTTAAAACATTCTGAAACCTAATAACATTTACATCTTTCCATAAAGCAACCTCTCCCTCTACTTTAAGATCTTCTGAATAAGTAAATAAAGTCAGCAGAGAGATACACGGGGATGATAGGTATTTCCATTTATTGCAAATGGTTATATCTGCTTAACTAAACACATTCAATTCCTGATGTTTTTGTTGACTTTCTTGTGGCCTACCGGGGAAGAATATCCATGCTGTCTTGGAATACCTTAAACCACATAGTTTCTTGTAGCTATGCTTTAATATGAAAACTGACTCATAATATAATACAGTGTTTGGAACTTAGAATACTCCTTCCTTATACTTAAGCCTTATCCTTTTTCTGTAGGATGTTCATACCCACCTATGGTTTTAGTTCATTCCAAATAAAAGCTGCTATCATTTTTGAAATTATTTCAACTTTTCTTTTTCAATCAATATGGGACCTACCTTCATTATCAAAAGGATTTTCCTTTTTTAATTTATTTATTTATTTATATCCTGCCTTTTTCCTACAAAGGGCTCAAGGCAGCTTACATCATTCACCTCCTCCATCTTATCCCCACAACAACAACCCTGTGAGGTAGTTTGGGCTGAGAGTCTGTGACTGGCCCAAAGTCACCCAGTTGGCTCCATGTCTGAGTGGGGACTAGAACCCAGATCGTCTGAGTCCCAGTCCCATGTTCTTAACCACTACACCACACTGGCTTTTAGCCACAGGTACAGGTATTCTTGGACAATATAGTCTGAGAACAATAAGTCACCCCTCAAATGATGTTCATGCATTAATGGTATTATGCTATGTATATATATAATTGTTGTTCACTGTCAAGCTGTGATGATGGTCACCAAGTCAGATGACTTTAAAAGGGGTTAAACAAATTAAAGGAGGATAATGGTACTGGTTGGTAGCTACTAACTAATAAGTACTGTCTCCAAGATGTGAGGCGGCATGCTGGCATCAAGAATAGCTGCGTTTGGACACCCACTGAGTGCCTGCACCCTAGCAGAACATCACCTGTGCAGACAAATCCTCTCAGACCTTCCTAAAAATATGGGCCACTTAAGGCATGTTATCCAAAATAATGGATATGTAGTAACCTAGTTCACACATAATTAGAAGTCACTATGGGTGAATTTCCCTGCAGGAAAAGGCCATGGCATCCCCACCATTTTGAATTTTTAGGCCACAGAGGGTAGCTTAAAATGACTGGCAAGGCACCCAAAATCCGTGGGTTATTTTAGGATCACAGGTGGCTTGCGAACTACCCCAACAGTCCATCTTTACCAGGTTCATATGTAAGAGGAAGCTAAGGCACAGTTTCTCTGTGCCCCATACATTTAAAATGGTACCCAATGCTGTAACAAGAAGATACCTTCCCATGGTATTTTCTTATTAAATGAGAAGTGGATCATTGTGTGCTGCAGGTAAGCATTTGAAATGAGGAATAGGGTTGTTAATTTTGAAGGTGAAATGCCATTGGACAATATGAGCAATAGAGTGGCATCCTACAAACTGTGGCTGTCCACAGGGGTTGGAGGTAGTAGGAGAAGCAGTTTTCACCCTCGGATAAGCTGTCATTAATTATCAGCTTTCATTAAACAGAGGCACGTTGTTGTGGAATCCAAAGCAAAATGTGTAGGTGCAATTTTAAAAAAATGCTTTTCTTGAATGTTACATAAATAATAGAAGGATGTAACATTCAACCATATAAGACATAATATAATAATCATAAGATACACTGGATACACAAAATTTGTGTCAATCCAAATTAATCTGGGGACAAAGAAGTCTGCCTGTGATTGCATATGTAGTACTTGAGGAAAATATTTCATAATTTCTTTTTCTAAAGTTTCTTTTAATAAGTCTTTCCAACATGTCCCGTTAGTTGATGAGGGTGAAGTTATGACAGTATTACTATTTAGCCTAGTTAATATATGTCTCCCAGATTCCATAAAGAGTCATGAATATATGATGCAAATCTATACTGTCTGGTGGGTTTCCATCAGCGCCACAGACCAGACCTATCCTTTTTCAGTACAGAACGGAACATTGGTCTTTCTTTTCACAAAATTAATATGTGGGTGACTTGTGGAATATTAACATCTTCATGGAAAGAAAGAAACCAGAGCAACGTATTGCTTTCCTTATGTTCATGGATTTTATTTATTTTTTCCTTCCCAAATGGCTAGCTGAACTAATTGAGGGGAGAGTTCATTTTTTTAAAAGTAAAGATTAAAAA
The DNA here is from genome assembly GCF_004798865.1 of Varanus komodoensis. Taxonomy (NCBI): domain Eukaryota; kingdom Metazoa; phylum Chordata; class Lepidosauria; order Squamata; family Varanidae; genus Varanus; species Varanus komodoensis. Next base: position 125,851,301 of record NW_025335268.1, read on the forward strand.
ACAACAGAGAGTTCAGCTGCCTTACAAATTTCTGAGAAGCCCGATGAACCTGGCGCTTAAGGGTTGCCACCAGTCACCATCTCTACCAGAAATGATAGGGTCTGGCACGAGTTATACACCTGTATACTTTGCTATCCTCAGCTCACCAGGTCAGGAAAAATTTCTGTGGATTCCCATGTTGGTAATCAGCAGGGCTTCATCACCACTGGTCATGGTAATTCATTTAAGTACAGAACTGTTACTCATACAGTGGAAGGAAAAATGATTATAATCAGTCAAAAAAAAAACTTACCACCAGCTATATTCATAATGCCATATTTGTAACATTATAGTTTCCTCAGCATCAAGATGCAGTGACACCTCTCCTCATTTGCCATGCAGTGGTTAAGAGCGCAGGAGTCCTGCTAGGAAAGGAACAAGTGGTAATTCAGAGTATTTGACCATTTATAAGTATTTGTTCTTCTCTCAGTTTGTCAAAACTGTGCAGTGTGCCTTATACATGTGCCTCCTGTACGTATGTAGGAACTGCTGAGTCTCATGTCTAGCAAGATTTTTCTTCCTGTTCAGCTGCATGCAGATATCACTGCTTCAGACATGTAGGCTGCTGGTGCTATATATCTGCAGAACCTCATTTTTTTCCAGTCATGAAGACTGATGAGAACTTCCCCCCCAGATTTGTGAGACTACAACTCCCATCACCTCCAGTCAATATGGCCATGCCGGCCTGGCAGCAAGTAGTTAGGGAAGGTACCTGGGTGGGGAAATAATCTCTGGCTAGCAACAGCAATCCATGGTCTCAGAGAGAAGCTTTTCCTGTGCCATGATCCTCTTCTTACTGGAGTTTCCAGTAATAGATCTTGGAGTTTTCTGAATGCTAACAATGGGCTGTACCAAAAAATGTGAGTGACACGTTGCCTTTCAGACATGGCTAAGTGTATTGCCCAGTGTGTCAGCTGACTTTCAACAGACCCCTCTTTTTCTTTGGTGGATACCAGCCCACTCACAATGTACAAGGGTGTCTGTATGCGCATGCAGAATGTGTGTGCAGAATGCTGTTTTCAACATTAAAATGAGCAAGGCTGGGAATGTGAAAACATTGAACAATTCTGGATAATGATTTTTAAGGAGATTAGTAAGATATTGAATCTAAAAGTTGAAGTAGATCCTAAAATAGCATTATCATTAATTTTTAGTAACAAAAAATGGAAATGGAATATCAAAGAATTAATAATAAATTTGGTATCCACAGCAAAATTGGTAATAGTAAAGAACTGGAAGGAAAAAAAGGGATCTCCATTTAATTGAATGGTATAAAGAAGTTTGGAATATAGCAGTTAATGACAAGTTGACGTGTGAGATAAGGGTGCAAAAAGGATTCGTAAATAATTTTTTTTAATAACATATGGGGTATGTTTATTGAATATTTATTACTAAAAGGGGATGGTAATTAACCCTCAAAGGATGTATAGCAATTTTGGTTGGAAGGTTGTATCTTGGAAAGAGCAGAAAAATGAAAAAAAAAAAAAATTGTTAGGCAGCCATGGTCCCAGTGGAGGTGTGCACTAAGTGTGATTTCTGGTTTGCTTGTTTGTTTGTTTAACTGGATTTTGTGTATTGAGTGCTCTTTTTTCTTTATTGCATGATTTTTGCATTTGTATTTGTTTAGAATTTATTTTTTAAAAAATGAGCAAGTCTTCAAGGGTAAGGGTTCAAGGGATGCTTGAGATCCACTTTTTAATTTTTCCCCCTTATTTACACATGTATCTTTCCCACTCTGCTTCTCCTAGGACCTTATTCCTCACAGCAGGTTTACTAAGAAATTCAAAGTCAGTGTTATAGTATGAGAATCACTAAACCAACAGATGTAACTGCATTTGTGGCTTCCTGTACAGTTCAGTGAGGGCTTTTTTCTTTTTTCAAATGTGGAACATGTTTCTGCTGCTTGTTTTCCTTATACTTTGCATGTTGCAACAAGGCAATCCTCACTTGATTTGTACTTTCTCTCTTTTTGAAACCAAGTCTTTTTAAATCACTTGTGAATTTAACATTTCTGATGTAATCCATCAGTAAAGATTAATATTTTTACCTTTAATAAAAGGGTGGGTGAAAAAGCCAAATACATTTTATGGATTTGGGCTAAGTATCTTGGGCTTGTTTACACTTGCTTTAATTTATGATTCATTAGTGCTAACGCCCAATTTACTTAGTTAATTGTATGAGTTGTAGTTGTATTAATTTTTTAAATTACATATTACAAGAACACAATGGTTCTAAAGAGGAAAAAGCATTCTCTGTCTACAGGCAGTTTGCGTATGTATTTCGGGAGGATCATTTTAGCAGATATATTACCCCGTTCTTAAAGGAGGCAATGCCCCTTTTAAAACAGTGCATGCTGCCTGCACTTTTCAGCAGTATTTGCACTGAAAAGAATTGTTCTGCCTGATTAATCTAACTGATTGATAAACTAAACATTTCAGCCCAAGTGTTAGCACAATCAGTGTTTAGGTCCCTTAGGCCTTAGGACAGTCTAATGGGAGGCAACAAGGAACGTGAGAAACTGTTTAGTTTAGGGGCTGTTGTGTAGAGCATGGCAGCACTGTGGAGGCTGCATACAGTATGAATGATAATATTGTCATGCAACACTGCAGTGGGTGCCTAGATAATCTTTATTGTGTTCTCCCAGTCTAGTCCTTTGCTTGAAGAGGAGTGGGGGAGAAAAACACAATACATCTTGGAAAATCAACTCACCTGTACCTTATTTCTTGAACAAACCTACTTATTATTACAAGAAGATGCGGTCACCGAATGTGTCATTCTAATTATCCTTGGGATGTGTTATAAACTAGAACAACCCCAACTTAGCACCAGCTGATTGTGCTAGCTGCAAATGTAAGAGTTGTAGCATAGTACATCTGGAGGGCACCATGTTAGGGGAAGATGGGTTGAAGCATCAGATTAGAACCTGCGTTCACATTCTTACACGTTGATGCAAATCACTAAAGAACCTTGGTCTAATCATTCTTCCTTAGTGTAAACTACCTGACAGGGTTGTTGTAAGGATAAAAAGGGAATGGCAAACCAGATATACCATTCTGAACTCCTTGGCAGAAGGATGGAGAAAAATGAAATAGTAGCCAATTGAGGCTTGACCCATGTCTCCTAAATGTGGTAGATTACAATTCCCATCTGTGACTTGCTGGGGCTGATGGAGTTGTAATCCTACACATCTGAAGGATGCCAGATTTGGGAAGGCTGTCTTTTCCGATCCTCACCAGAATGAAATTAGGACAGAGTGGTACATGAGTGGAATAACATACTCGTCCTGCTCCTGCACTGAAGCAAGTTTGTGTCGCAGAGCTGGTGAATAACTGGAGCTGCTGAGCCTGTGCTACCTGATCCTCTTAGTCGCCTATCTCAGGCATCTCCTTACAGAATTTGGCTACAAGATTACTGACTGGAATTTAGGGAATCTAACTACACTAATGGAATTAAGGTTGCCCAAAAGAAAGTACCCAATTCCATAATTTTCACCCATACCTCTAAATCTTAAATGTGTCATGAATTAACTGGTACAGCTTCAGAGTGGAGGCAGGAGTCAAATGACCTACTCAGACCTCCAGAGTTGGTGGCAGAAGGAGAAAACTGGCTTTGCATAACCTTTGAGTTTTATTCTTTAACCCCAGGCCAGGCTCCCTCTTGCTGTTGATCACAAGCTGTTGTGTGTGTGTGCAATTACTAATTACAAAGAAGGGAGGGGAGTAAAGAGATAGAAGCACCATTGTTCTGGTAGGGCCCTTCTTCATAGTTCTCTGGGAGTCTTGTTAATAGTATTCTTTGTTAGAAGAAGGGTCTACAGATTTTGACTTGGCGCAATAGCCACTCATTATTTGTGCTTGTTGCTGCCACTTGCCCACCCCTAAATCTTCTCCGGGTGCTTGAGAGCCTCTCAAATTGTGCAGGCTTCAGAATTCTGCCTGTCCCGCAGTTAAGTATGCACGGAGAACTGCCAGAGTCCTCCTTAACCCATTGGTATTTTGCCCCGCCCCTTTGTCTTTGCCTCCACCCACCACTGGCATGCAGCCCTCAAGAGCTTCTCTGCTATTGTACTGGAGAGCTTTCAGACTCTTATTCTCTCTGCTTCAGAGCTGAGTATAATGGACCCCATCTTCCCAAATGTTCAGCAGTTTTGTGGAGAATTGGCCTGAACAAATTGTGAATAAGTTCGTTGTGGTCTCATCAGGAGGAGGATAGGCTTTAGCACAGGGGGAAGCAGGGGGCTGCTGCTGTCTGTGGACTGCATGCAATCCATGGCCTTATTTCATGTGTGGCACAGAGCAAAAGACAGAGATCCATCCTGCTAACCCTTTCCACCCTTTGGCTTTGCCACCACCACTGACCAGCCGTTGCAGCCTCCAGCTGATTCTTCCCATGGGTCAGTGGGCTTTCAGAGAAAAATGTTGCCCTCTCTTTTTAGTGGGTAAGTGGCACAGCAGCTTTCTCCTCACCTATGCTCTAGTAATACAGGAGTGGGCATCCTGGATTACTCTAGATGTTTGCTTTCAACTGTTATCATACTTCAGCTGGCGATGGGGTTGTAGCCATAAAGCACCCAGTCATGTAATAACAAAAGCATATCGGTAAGACTGCTTGAGGAAAAACGAGGGGTTCAGCAGAAGCAGTTTTCAGCATTTGGTTTGGAACTAGCAAGACACAAAGAGACAGGAGAAAATTGGAGAGAGAAGAATTCTTAAAGAAATCATAAACCTGATTTTTCACCATAAAATATAGGATCAGAAGCCGTCAAATATGGCAGACAGTGCAATCTTCTCAGACATAAATCCTCCTGTGTCCACTGGTGCTTGCTCCCAGGTAGCTGAATGCAAGGATCGCCGCCTAGAGATTTTTTCTTATTTTCTAAATGGCTTGGAATGATGTCTCTGTGCATCCTGTGCCATAATTGTCCAGTTAGTCATCTGCGAGAAGCAGTATCACTCTGCAGCTCCTTACGAATCTCAGAAGGCCAAGCCTGCTGTGTTTGGTGCCTCTTGCAGGAAGCACTATCATGCTAGTGTCTTTTTCAAACACATACTCCAACAAATTGTGGTTTCTGTCTCTGAACTTGTACTTGCTGGAAGTTGAGAGAGTTGTGACAGATGAAGCTCTTGCAGGTTCATACTATCATGCAGATTTATTTGCCAGATAAGAGTGCTTCAGGAGAAAACAGAAGTTGTATGGTGCTACTAGGAAGTGATTGAAAAAATGGTAAGAGGAGTTGTTAATTCTGCTGGGCAGATTCTTTTTCAGGAGGTGGACTAAAATAGGTGTGAATAATAAGAATACCACTTTAGACTACAGTAGTCAGACCTTACCCTGGGATAGTGTGTCTGGTTCTGGCACCATGTTTTAAGAAGGATGGAGACAACTTGGAATGCATTCAGAAGACAGTAAGGAAGCTGGTCAGCAGTGTAGAAAATAAGTCCTGTGAGGAATTATTAAAACTCGACCATGAGTGGAGAAGGAACAGATACCTGAACAGCTATCACGCAGGAGAGGGCAAAAATATGTTCTCTCCTGCTCCAGAAGGGAGAAGCAGATATAACGGGTTTACGTTAGGGCAAGATAGAGTGTGGTTGAACAGTAGGCGAAACAACTTGATGATCTGAGGATGCAACACTCAAACAATTGTGTGCATGTGAGTGCATGTATGTACTGTACCTCTTACAGGGTCTGGCTTGGTGTATAACAGATGTGTTGCTGAAAAGCATCCAGAGGGATGAAAACTGACCACTTTGCTAAGACTCAGTTTATTTGCCAAGTAGGAAGCTACCTTTGACTTACACATCTAACCAGCTCATAATTGTCTACTCTGATTGGCAGCAGTTCTCCAGAGTCTCAGGCAGAGGTTCGTCCCATCACCTGCTGCCAGGTCCTTTCTCTTAGAAGTACCAGAGACTGTATCTGGAGCCTTCTACGCACAGGCTTAGGCTGTACGATTGAGCTCCACAATTATTCTGGCTTTCAACCATGTCTGTACCCTATCCTTCCCCCAGGAAGCTGTTTGCTGTGTGAATGAGACATTCCTATTTTATCTTCATGACAGCCATGTAACATCAGTTCTTCACTTGTTTTCCCTCTTTTCATCTTTACAATTGACCGGTAACTCTGATGAGTGTTGTTTCTGTTTTCTGGATTGGGGAGAAGGGAGTGGGGGAGGTGCAAGACCACACAATGAGTCTGTGCAAGAAATGGCACATGTCCAACTGTGCTGTTTCTTTAACCGGACGTGACAGAGATGTGACATCAGCTATGAACTGGTAAACTATTATATTGCATTTGTATCCTACCTTTTTTGTCTTGTGAGGAACCCAAAGCAGCTTGCATAGCTCCATTTTATCCTCACAACAACAACCCTGTGAGGTAGGTTAGGCTGAGAGTGAGTAACTGACTGGTCACCCAGTGGTCACTTCATGGCCTAGAACCTGGATCTCCAGGTCCCCAGTCCAGCGCTCTAACCACCTCACCAACTCTCATAGCCATCTCTCTGTTACCCACACAGAATTCAGAACTTTGAACCTGTCCTTTGCCCTGTGATGCCAAAATGGAGTGACTTGGCTCAGGGCCACAGCCTGTAAGGAAAAGAGTTCTGAGGCCTGCACTTACACTGGCTAGTAGGCAACGCTTTGGCCTCTGGATTATAGTGCTTTGGCTGCCCAATCCTGGTCCAACCATATAAGCAGCATCTTGTCACCTTTTAGCATTCAAGACAAGCTCTTGATTTGAAACCAGAAGGATCATTCCAGCCCCCAGCAATTGTCTGAAAGCATCCCCAACCAGTGAGAAGAAAGGGAGCTGTCATTCTCCTCTTCCATTAAACATTCCACCCCTGACTCAAGCTGGCGCCTTTGCAGAGCACGATTCTGTGCCACACAAAAGCCAACTATAATTCCACATTCAGCTTAGAGAAACAAGCCCAGTGTGCTGAAGATAAGAGAAATGGCACCAGGCAGAATGCATATCAACCACCTGCCAGAAACAGTGAAACTAGCTTTTTTCAGGGCCAGATGAAAGGAGAAGGGAGCCCACAACCAAGTATTCCTGGGGGTGTTTTTCTGTGATCCATCACTGGCCCTTTTTCAAGTGCTGCTGTTCACATAGTATGAAGGTCACAAGCCTTTACAGATGCATACACTTGCATTGTCTGTTATTGGGTGTGCATAAAGACTCTGGTTTCAGGCATCTCTGAAGGATTGAAGGCTCTTTGGCCCAAACTCCATGTAGCAGGGATCGTGTGTCAGCTCCAGAGGGTGGGACCGTTAGGCACCTGCTAGGGGCCCCAAGACCAACAGGGAACTCACTGCCCCAACAGTGCTGCCATTTCAATTTGCACAGAAAGACCAGATGCAACCTAAGGGAATCCTCTGTGTGTCCTATCTCTTTCAGGATATGGGTAAGGATATGACACAGCTGAGGGTGTCATGCCAATATGCCCCCAGATGTTGGGACCAGACATTCCAGAGCTGAATCCTAAGTCTCAATAAATCCTCTTGTGGCAGTACTTCCAATACTTGGCTATACAGCCTTTATAGTCCTAATAGAGATCTACGGTTAACAGCCAACAAATTTACTAGACAAGAATTACAACACAAAATCCTGGATGTAGCAGTACTCATGATAAGCATGGGATTTTCTTTCATAACAGCCAGTGTAGCCAGAGGGAGGATATCTGACTAGTATCCCAGTCCATATGGGATAGGACTTTTTATCCTTTGTCCGCCCACCATGGTTTCACTTAAGATTTGCATGGGAGAGAGGCTCCCCCTGAAGCTAATGGATGCTCCTCCCATGCAAATAACAGGCATGCCCCCATGGTCATGTTTGGTGGGAATGATGGGTGCTGCAGATCCACACATCTGGAGGGCATCAGGAGTGGGGAGGCTCGTATATAACACTTTGTATAGTTACTTATCTTTCTGTGTTTTCATTTTGGCATTATTTGCCCAAGGCATTCATTTGTTCCTTGAATCTCTGGTATCTTTGTCATTTTATTCTCTCTTATTACTTTTGTGCATGTTATGATGCAGAGTATGGTATCAGACTTCATAAAATGCCCTAGTTCAGTGATGCCGAACCTGTTGGAGACCAAGTGTCCAAACTGCAACCCAAAACCCACTTATTTATCCCAGAGTGCCAACACTGCAATAAAACCTGAATACTGAGGTTTTAGTTTAGAAAAAAATAACTCACAGCCAGTCCAAGCAAATATACATATATATCCTTGGCAGCGCACTGACCAGCCATGCGAAAGCTCAGACAAGTCACAGCTAATGAGTGATGTCATTGCCTGGCGCTGCTACTCCTTTCCAAGCATGCGCATGGCCCCTATGTGCACTGTTACCTGTTGCTTGGCTGCTGGGGTGATGCTGGGGCGACTTGGCTCGCATGCCATCAGAGAGCGCTCTGTGTGCCCGCTGTGACACGCGTGCCACAGGATGTTTGAAACAGTGACGACTTTTCAGAGCAGAACATTTTGAAGTATCTACATGTTGCTAAGGCAACAACGAGCAATGTTGGCTTCTCCTCATCTAATGTGAGATCCTGTCACAGAGATTGTTGCCCCTGAAATCTTTGGAACATATTGAGCCAGTGCACACAACCTGATAGCTCATCATGGGTTAATTTGAGGAAATGAGATGTATGCTGGTTACCATTATGAATATGCAACCCCCAACCATGGGCTGTTGTGTCTACAAACATGGCCAACAAGTTACTTGAGGGCTAATCCTTGCATAGCCTTCCATCAGACCTTGGTTGTTGGCCAGGTTCACACTCAGGGTGGTTTACAGAACAATTTAAATGGCACTCAGTGTAGCTTAGAAAGCAATTTAAATTAGATCAAAATGCTTTAAATTAGATTAAAATACAACAAAAGTATAACAGTTATATGATTAGCACCTATCCCACAGGCCCACCTACCTGCCAAAATAATTTTTGCCTGCCATCAGAAAGACAGCAGGGAGCAAAAAACCTGGCTTCCCTTGAGAAAGAGTTCCACAACTTGGGTGCAGCTATGGAAAAGGCCCTCTTTACTGTTGCCAGTGAGTCTGCCTGTGATAGTAATGCCTTTCAGAAGACCTTAGGAACTGGGCAGGCTCATATGGGAGACAGTGAGCTTTCAGATATCATGCTCCCATGCTTATAGCAGGCCTAATGGGTTATAACTAGCCTTTAGGTTCTGCCAGGAAACAGACCAGTAGGCAGTGAAGCTGCTGCAAAAGGGAGTCATGTGCTCTCTATAATCAGCCCTGGCCAAGCATATGGCTAGAGCATCCTGGACCCACTGAAGTTTCTGAACACTTTCAGAAACTGTTTACTTCATAATCCTGCTCTGAGAATGAGATGGCACAAACCTAATAGACCTCTGGAACATACTGCTCCTTGCTATGAATTGGCTCTTAAGCATCTCAAACTTAAGGCTTAAAGGCAGCTTGTTACTCTCCAAAAAATTGGTGTTCTGCAGCTTCATCAGCACAAATCAGCATAGTTAGTGGTGAGAGAGGATGGCAATTGCAATCCATAAACATCTGGATGGCCACAAATTCCCCATCCCTAGGGCTCAAATTCTAAGATGAAATAGGCAACCTGGTGCCCCACCCAGGTATTTTAATTCCTTAATCCCTGACCATGTTGGTTGGAGCTGATGAGAATTGTAGTCCAAAGCACTGGGAAAGGATTAGCATGGCTACCTTTCTTGGGGTATTCTGATTTGAGATTGGGGATTTATGTCAGGTACTTTTGGTTGAACTAATATGGCTTATGATATGGATCTGGGAGACGGCACATTAAGACCAGAAATTATCATTTGTATTGCCCTTGAAGTTACAACAAAGCTTTTGAGTGAGAGTTAAATTGTTGCAAATCAGCAAGCATTAAGTTGGCTACCTGCCCAGGTTACTATACAAGGTAGTGTGTAAACATCACTGCACTCAACCACAATCTGCAGCAGACACGGGTTACAAGTGGTTTCTATTTCACTGATCCAATCCCTTTACCCACCTGTATTAGGCAGGAATCTTGGGATGGTGGGGGCAGCAAGCAAGAATTTGGAAGGGATTTTCATGTTCTAAGGTTAGGACAAACACATGACTGGAAAAACAGTGCGAGAGGAATGAACATTTGGACATGTCTAATTACTAAGCTGAGCCAGTAATCATCAAGTCTCCTACCCAGGAGGCACTGGCTAGCACAGCTGCTTCTATGAACTAAAGCAAAGAACACTGTTCACGCCAGCCCATCAGATGATCTCATACAGAGAAGACGTTGTCACAGCCCAGATTACAACTCCCTGTCTGGGATTGGAAATTCCAGAAGAGGCAGGGAAAAACGTGTGTGTGCTTTGCTCAAGTACATAACTCAGCCTTGGAATCATCCCATATGCACCTCTTTGGAGGCACTTGGCCTGTCCATTCAGGCTTGGACACTGACTGAACTATTGACTTGCATTATGCGAGAGTGCAAATGCATAAAGGAGGAGTGGGGAGAGAAGAGAGTGTTTTGATAGGCATGAACCCAGCCAAAAATAAGCCAGATGTAGCAAGCCTTTCTGGTTATATAGCACTACATCTCAAGGAGAGTAATGAAAACTCATCTGATTGGGTATTCAGTGGAAAAGGAAAAGGGGACTAGCCATGATGTCTGCCTGTCTGTTTCTGGCAGCCTGTATGGCTCACAGAGGGATATTCTATCCCTCTTCTCTGAATGTTCGTCTTTCATTAAAATAAAAGAGCCAGTGTGGTGTGGGTTTCAGTGATGGACTGGGGACCTGGGAAATCCAAGTTCTAGTCCCTACTTGGCCATGAAGCTCGCTGGGTCAACAGGAACCAGTCACTCTCAGCCTAACCTACCTTACAGGGTTGTACTTGTAAGGATAGAATGGAGTGGAGAAGGTCCATGTGAACTGCCTTGGATTCCTTGCAAGAGGAAAAAGAACAGGGTATAATGCAGTAGAAAGTGCCTAGCCTTTTCTCCTTTTATTTACAGATGTATGAGGAAAGCTGTGTAGGCAGTATGTCTGTACACGCAGCCCTGGCCACACATAGGAATGCATCAGCACAGGAAGTTGCCTTATACTGTCAGACTACTGGTGCATTGAGCCCACTATTGTTGACACTGACTGATAGCAGCTCCCAAGGGTTCCAGGCAGGAATTTTTCTAGGCTTACCTGGAAGTGCTGAGGATTGAACCTAGAACCTTCTGCACACAAAGTAGGTGTCATATCACTGAGCCATGGATCTCCCAGCACTCTTCACTGTGCTGGGAAGTTGCACTTCACTGACTATGGTCCTTTACCTACCCATACTGGACCAGAATCTCAGGCTAATCAGGAAATGGATTTGTGCCCTCTGGGCACTGCCCTTGGTGACCATGCATTAGGTGTGAATGTGAAGGAGTCCCTAAATACATGGAGCTGTATGCCCATGGGACTCCTCCAAGCAACTGGAAACCCTGATCAGCAAGAATTCCCTGTTGCAGAGTGGGGTCCTACCTGCATGCAGTGTCCAGTCCTGATGATGGAGTCTGAGGAATGCCCAATCCCATGAGGATGGGCTAGTCACACAGTATGGGTCAACTTGCTCCAGTGAAGTCTAGAGTGCAACTGAGGCCAAACCATTCCCTCTCCCAGTCAGTCTTGGCTCCCTGAGGACAGTAAAGCTTTAAAGGGCTGACCCTTCTCTTGCCTGGTCCCTAGCACTTTGTTAATTCCTAGTCAGCAAGCTCCTACCTTCTGTCTTATCTGTGCTAGTGATGCAGGGGTGGGAGGACATGGAAGCTCCAGTGTGAAAAGGTCCAATTGGTCATGGTAATCTTGTATGACACCTAGAATCTCTGTGAATTTGTGGGCTCTGGGTCAAAGGACTTTTGACTGCTTGGGCTTGATGTCAGAACCTGGATCTGGGCTTCAGTACGTCTATGACTTGACTGACTAATCTTCCAACTCCAATTTTTCCCAATGTTGTCAGAGTTTTGGCAGATTTTCAAGGATGGGGTCATATCTTCTACTTGTGTGGACGCTGAACCCATTTCACAGTAATGTCTAAAAGCAGCTGAGATCTCATTTTCCTTCCTGAGTCGATGCATAGATTATTGCTTACACTTGCATGCAACACTTCTAGCATCAAGGATGCTGAGCTGAATGATTGAACTGATACTAAAGCATGTATTTCATATTTTTATTTGTTGCTTGCCTTTAAAAGTGGATGAAGAAACTAGATTGGTAAGTTTCATTACTTTGTCTTCTGTTTGCACTTCTTGAAAAGATAGCCATGTTAAGCTGTTGAAGCAAAACTGACAAAAACAGTCTTGTGGCCTCCCAACATTGTCTGGGAGGCCGTAGGAGTCCCGAGAGTCCCATTTTGTGTCCACTTTGTGTCCCAGCCTCCTCCTCTCCTGACTGCTGAATTGAGATGACTGAATTGGCTGTCTAGAGGCAATACATAATGCAATGTCCAGCAGCAGTGGAGTTTGCCATCTCTTTGCCTCACTCCTGCCACTGAATGCCCATAAACCTCTGAGTTTGGAGGGTTACCTGCATTTGCCAGAGGAGTGATAGGATTGCCAAATGATCTTATGATATTTTAAAGGCTAACAAATGTACCCTGGTAAAAGTTTCAGTAAGCAAAGGGTGAAGTAGTCAGAAAGAGTTGGCCAACTTGTTTCTGGCCCAGTTTACAGTACAATAAAGTTGTTGCTCTTCGAGGAAGCACATTTTCTCTTGTGCTTCATAATTTTAAAAGAAACATTTTATGGAACTCTTTCAACAGAATTCTGCAATAGTGGTGGCAATAGTAAAGCAATCAGATAAATACATCATCAGACAAATATTTGCCCAACAGCTATAAGAATAGACCAAACTTGTAAAAAAAAATATAGGACCTTAGACAATTGTGGTGTGGCCACACTTAGAGTACTGTGCACTGGTCCAGTTGTGAAGCCTGTGAAGTTATTCTAGCTCTGGAAAATTTGTAGAAAAGGATACCCAAAAGGATCAAGGAGCTGCAGCAGGTCCTCTGTGGAGAAAGATGGCAATACTTGGTTCTTGTTTTGCTTTTTAGAATTGAAAAAGGGAAAGTAAGTGGGGCATGGTAGAATTTTATGAAATTATTCATAGTGTGGTAAAAATGGGTAGAAGTTTTTCTCTCATACTCATACTTAGAATCCATGAAGTGGAATGGTGGGAAATTCAGGGCAAACTAAAGGAAATACTGCTTTACACAGTGCATAGTTAAACAATAGAATTCATTACTCAAAGATGGACGCAAACTTAGGTTGCTTAAAGACGGAATTAGCCAAGTTCATTGAGGAGATGGCTATCAATATGGCCATCAATATAGTATATAGTTATGTTGCCCATATAAGCAGTTGCCAAGAAGCATGCATGGGAAACAGTAGTGCTTCCAAGGCTGATAAGTTCCCTGGAATGTCCTTTGGGAGTTTTATTGCATTTGGTGTCCTGGGGTGCTTCCAGACGAGCTTTTATTGTACAAGTGCCCTTCCTCATTAACATCCTTTCGTGGGGGGAATGAGATGACATCATCTTCCCCTTGTAAACTTCCTGTGTTTCCCCACTGCTCATTCCCACTTTTTCTTTACAAACATGTGAATTCATATAAGAAGGGGAAGATGGTATAGTTACATGTGTGATGCTATTTGACCGAAAGTGCTAGAAACCCTCTGTGTGGAACATCTCTGGGCTTGAATGAATTAAGTTTTGAAGGGCCAGCAGAACGTAGATGTTTAGGATTTCAAAGAAATCCAGAATGGCCAGTGTCAGAAATACTGAGAGCTGTAGTCCAGAGCATCTAGTGGGCACCAGGTTGGGCAAGGCTGTTATAAAGGCTGATGTGACGTGGCCTCGTTTGAGGTCCAGGCTTTTCCCCACTTACTATCACCAGAGAATGCAGATAGGACATATGCAGCAGAATGTGATTCACGTTTATGCAGAAGAAAGCTCCACTGTGTTCAATGGAATTTGTACTCAGAGAAGTGCACAGAATTGTATGTAAGAGGATGGTGCCACCATCTGTTTACTTAACCCTTGTCCAACCCATGGGTAATAAAGTCTTACTATATAAAACTGTGCTCTAGAGAAGGGAAGATTCCATCCTCTAAAGCAAAGGAAATTGGTTCCCTTCTATGTCAAAACAAACAACCCGTGGGTTTGAAGGACCACAGTTCAACATTTGTGATGATTTGAACAGTCCTAAATAGCCTGGATTCGGCATACGTAGAAAAGAGCTTTTGTACATGTGAACCATTTGTTCAGAGACCTCTGGCTTTTGGCTCTATCTAATAGAATGGAGTGTCACAATAGAAAATTCCCAATGTCCAAATTTTCCCTTTGGAGGCAGATCTTGAAGTCCATTGAGTCACAAACCTATATTCATCTGGGAAGCCGCCCCGAGGCTGTTGTAAGCCGCCCCGAGGCTTCGGCGAATGGGGCGGCATAAAAATGTTTTAATAAAATAAATAAATAATAAATAAATAAACTCAGTGATTCTTACTTTTGAGTAGATATATACAGTGATGCATGGCCAATGACTGAGTCTACGCAGCATGGCAACCCATTGGGAATAGCTGGCTCTGGTGGGTTGCCTTGCCCTCTGAACCCCTATTTTGGGAGAACACATTCCATGGCTTATTCTAGGAGTTGTTGAACCCAGGATGGTTGTCATGCCATCTGAATCCAGGAGGCTGAGCCTATCATGGGTGTCAAGCAGATTGCTAAATAAGAATGACAAAGACGCTTTGCTACACTTGCTGAGCTCGCCTGTGCGGCTGCCAGTGCCACCCATTCCACTGATGTCTGTATGGTCCTTAGAGTGACTGCAACTGGCTCAGTGCCCTTTCAAAAAATGGGTTGCACAAATATGCTTCACAGGTATCTGGCTAGAACTTTCCCAAAGGTGGAGCCTTTCCTGGCTACTGTCCTGGTAACTCTCTGCTGTCAAAATGCAGTAGGTAGTATTAATGAACTTTGACTAAGCTAGGCTGCATATAGGTTACCTTCGGGGTGATGCTGGAGCATCTGTCACTGAATGTGACACTGGGCTCCAAATTAAAATATACACAAATATGAAGGAATTATGATTAGAAAAGGGATGGAGAGAGGAAAATGGATGCTGCCATCCAGGACCCTGGGATGCTGATTGGAGAAGGATGACAAGAACAATCCATACTAAGCTGATTGTTAGGCACATGGTGGTTGTGTAGTGTGAACTTGCTCATACTGTGTAGAATGGGCTGCAATCCTGAATTCAACTCTTCAGACCAAAGTTTCCCACTTTGTAGATAATAGCATTTTCAGGGGAAGGAGTTGATGTGAAATGGGCCTGTACAACCTTCACCCGCTGTCTCATGTTTATGGGCTCTGTTTGAGAGAAAAAGAGCTCCCCATATGGAGTCCTCAGAACATATCTAGTTTGACTCTGCAAACAGACTTTGGAGGGAGCTGAAATTGTTTTGATATTTTGTTCAGGCATTGTTGTTTCGGTGTATTGCTAAAGGATACAGCAACAAAAAACAATTATTGCTAACCTATGGTATATGGACTCTTGTTTCTGGCCTGCTCCTGCTGTTTATATTGTTGTTTGGGTTTGGAGTTTACTACTTTGCTTACAATTTACTGTATTTTATGTTTTATAAAAAAGAGCAGTTTATTAATAAATGAAGCTTCTTTTTTCCAGTTCTTTACCCTTGCTTTGGTTTGTAGGGTAAACCTGTGTGGTTGTTTTTAAGCAAAGAAAATGTTGGCTGATCCACTCATGGATATCCAACACTGCCTCTAGTTAGGTGCTAGGGAAAACACTTCATTCATGGGTAACAGCAATTTCTTTGGCAAAGACAAAGCCCTTCCTAGGCAACCTGCTAACTCAGGTTGCCCACCTTAGCAGCTCAGACTTTTGGAAAATCCAGCTTGCATTTTATGTGAACTTTTTGCAGTTGTACGGAATGAAGCCTAAGGCATGCTGGTGGCAGAGACCTTACCTATCTGCAGTAGGCCAAACATCTGTTGTACAACAGTAGATATGTCAATTCCAGAAATATTCCATACTAGAACAAATGAAGAATTGTATATTCTTTGGAGATTATTTCCCCTTGAACAGTTGAGTACTCAGTAACAACATTATTTTGGGCTGTATGTGAAAAATGAACAAGGTGAATTTTAGATTATATCAGCTTGATTTCAGAGGGTGGAAGGTTTGCTTGTTTTGAGCCTTATACATAGTTGTTTAGGGGGATGGAAAATTGGAACTGAGACATTCTGTGTCATACAGGGTCTCCTAGTTGTCTAATATTTGTATTAAAGAGAATTTTTCCACATTTGTTTTTCTTTAATTGTAAGGTTTACTAGCCTGTTTTTCTTGGCAGAGCTCTTGTGGCATAATGGCTATATGACAACTGACATTTCAGCAGCATGGAGCTAATTAATGTTACACACTTTACCTGTCGAATCTCTGCCATCACATGACAGTGCAAGCACAAGAGCCTTGCCAGAAAAAGCATCAGCAATCTGGTGCTGCAGTCATATTAGAAGCTGTACTCACTAATCCTTTTAATCTGAAAATTAAAAGCACATGGCCTTATCTCATATTGCAATTCTCCAGCCTAGGGAAGGCCTCCCTGTTGAATCTAGCAGTCTACTCTTAACAGGTTATAGTGATAAGCAGAAAATCTTACGTTCACTTGAAATAAGTGGGACTTACTTGAACTTTCAAGTAAATGTTTTAATGAGTTGGAAGTAAATCTGAATAAACTAATAGAGCCCTTGGTCCATAATTTCCATGTTGAAGAGTTTCCTGCTTTTCGTTGAGGTGTTACAGGGTAATTATAGGGTGTGAGTTGGGATTGTGTTTTGGAAAGCTTTTCACATATATTAGATATTCCTCATTTGCTAAACTCTTGAATAATTAAAATGTCACAGGGATGCCATAGGTGGAATAGGCGGCATATAATTATTGGAAATAAATAAACAATAAATCAGGAAATGACTGCAACTTGTGATCTTGTGGCATAATCCAGACTTTAACAAACAAACGATATTCCAGGATAGTGTATTGGCAGTGAAGCTTGTTACTTCATGTGCTGCAAACAGAGGTAGGAATGGAGACACTATTTTCATCACTGATAGAAATGTGACGGTGAGGAATGATCCCTTTCCCCCCCACACACACTTTCTAGTGGGAAGTGCAAATATTTGAACAGTTTGACTGTCTGTATTGCCCTGAATGCCTATAACTATTTTACTTTTCCAGGTTCTCTCTCACAACCTTTACACTGTGTTGTGTATCCCCCATGACCCTGTGGCTCTGGAGGAACATTTCAAAGATGATGATGATGGACCAGTATCAAGTCAGGGATATATGCCATATCTCAACAAGTACATCCTGGACAAGGTGAGTCCCCTTCCTCTTTACTTGTTCCTGCTGCCTGAAGCACCTTTCTCTTAGATCAGGAGTTGGAAAATTCTGCCCCTCCAGATATAATTGGACTACAACCTCATCAGCCTGGATCATTGGCAAGGATGCCTTGGGATGATGTGAGCTGGAATCCAAAATGCTCTGGAGGGTCATAGGTTAAATGCTTCTGACTTTGATGTTGCAGATTAGGAAAGGCATCTTGTTCCAGATGTTTTGACCTAGTTGTAGGCTTTGGTGAGACATAGACTGAGTTCAGATAACATGATGAATCATGGTGGTCTTATAAAAATAGCTGCTTGTTTGTTGGGTTGTCCATATCCAGACTTTTTAGCTGTGCCCTTCATATCCCACTAGCCAAAGTTGCCATAGTATCCAGATTATCTCGTTTCTACAAATTACCTTACCAGGAGCAGAGGTGCTATTTCCACTTGTTAAAAAAAAGCTCTGTAGTTTAGTTTAACCCTGTGGGACTTCAGTGTAAATAAGTGTAATTAGGACTTTTGTCTAGCTTTCAGAAATCTTGCTCTGAATAGCTTTTAACTATTGGCGATATGGTCATATGGACTGATCCTAAGTATATGAAATGCGATTATGGGACATGAGCTACAAAAAGAGCAGGAAAATCTTGATACAATTTATTTAAAAATTAGGAAGTTTCTGATTGGTTTTTCATAGTATCTGGTGGATCATGGGCCATTTCTATTCCAATACATGAATGAACGTGAATCTGTGTTGGTCCTTTCAACACATACCTCAGATGCCCTTCCATTCTTGCTTCCTGCATGTGGAGTCTCGAGGTTGTGATAGAAAGGGAAAGGAAAGCCTGGTAGCAACTCAGGTTTCTGCTGAAATTGCATTTCCTCAAGATATTACATATTGTATTTCATATTTTTGCTGTATAACTACAGATACTCATTTTGTTTGTGTCAATTGCTGTATACAGACATGTAGACATGCTGATCCAGATGTTGCAGAACTCTGTTTTGATCAGATACAGAAGTTCCTTAGCAGTATCAAACTCAGGAGAAACTAGTTCTGCTGGTTTCCAACAGAAACAGCTGTACATGCTACAGACTGGTTGAGAGGAATTCTAACATAACACTTCCATCCTCCTTTTCTTTATCCCTAGAAGAGCTTTTAAACATTTAAACACACACACACATCCAGGCTAGTGACAGTCATTCCACTGTGTGATTTGACTGGACTTGCGGTGACATCGCAGTAAGTTCAACACAGAGGAAAATCTCTCCGTGTTGATTCTGCCTTTCTGGGCAGAATTCTGCCTTTTTGACAGGACTAATCAGGATTTTTTGATAGGCGCATATACATATGCATATTTCTATGACCCTGAGAAAAAAAGAAACCTTTAGTACTTCTGCAAAAGGGGATGGCTTGTTCTTTTTCCCTTGGTCAGCACCTAGAATTTCAATTAAGGGAGGAAAAAAAATCAGGACACTAAGACAAATCAGATCTAGCCCCAAAAAGTTAGAGGAGCTTACCATGAAGGACTGGTCTTTCTATGAAGGGGGCAGATAAAAATCTAATGAAAATATTGGTTAGCTGCCCCCCTTTTGTATGCAAGGATCACTCATGGCTTTGCTTTCCGTGGACAACTTGCCTTTTGTCAATAGCTGTCAAGGGAAAGCAAAGTGAACAGTAAACCTCTTTGCAACCTCCTTCCATGGGATCCTGCTGCACCCTGACAGCATGTCACCCAAGTAAAGCTGCCCATCTCAGATCTGCAGAAGCGTGCAATTCCACACATGTGCAGGTCTGTTTGGATTCTTTAAAAACAAATTGCAAAAAATATTGGGGCACAGAAAAAATAATTAACAAAATAGGTGATGAACCAGTGAGAGCGTCTCGAAGGTACTGGCTGGGCACTTTGAAGGCAAGGGGCAGTGGGGCGGCTGCAGCAAGCAAAAACAGGCTTGTGATTGTAGCAGTGGGAGAAAACAAGGCAACTTTAGCCATGACGTTCCCTGGGGTGCCGGCTGAAGAACCAGGTGAGATGAAGTGGGAGGACAACTCATGGTGATTCCAGATGTCTGTGGGTGCACCGTGAACTGTTTGTGCACAACCTGCAAACCTGCCCAATATTGAGAAAGTGGGACAACCGAAGTGGCGGGGCTGCCAAGCACCTGCTGGGGAATGTGCCCTGCAAATCAGTCAGAATGTCTGAGCAAAAATCTAATGAATTACTAAAAGATGGGGGGGGCGGGTAGTTCTCAGGGGTTTTTTACCTGTTTGGATGTTTGTCAGGAAGACAAGATTTAAAAGAAGGATCACAAAAGAAGGATCCATAATTCCAGGTTCTCATTTTGGTTCTTAGACTTTTAAAGACAGCTGTTTAAAGGGAAATGTTCTATCAAGACGCTTGTAAAAAGTCTATGTCATTTTCAGCATCTTTGCTCAATATTGAGAATATCAGCTTTACTCCTGTTTCATAAAATTAGTCCAGCACTGTTACTTTTTGGGATGGCATCTGTAGGTTGCAATCTAAAGTGCGTTTAGTAGTGAGTAAGTTGCACTGAGTCTGAATGGTATTTAATTCTGAGTAAACATGCTTGAAGGCTATGGGAAGTGCAGGATTCGGATAAAATAGGCTAGGATTAAGGATTTAGTGCTTCTGAATTTCATTAAATGATTTCTACATCCCGTCCTCCCACCCCATCTCCAGCCCCATATTGTTCAGAAGCAAATAGCAAGCTTTGCTTGTTCTGAAACCACCAAGCCAGCAGAATAGCTTGCCTCAAGCAGTATAAGATTGCTCTTTGTTAATTTGGCTGTCTCCTCTAATTAGCAGAAGAGGTGTCTGAACATCCAGCAGGAGTCCTACGTGCAACAAACCAAACAATTTAAACAAGTGAATGAATGCATGCATATATCGTGTTGTTTTAAAATAAATTATTATGGAGAATATAGTTAAAGTCAATCAAATGGCTTCTTTGGCATGCAAGATCATAACTGTGTGTACTCTGTATGCGCCTTTGTACATGCTGAAACATCTAATTTTTAACAACAATCTGTTTTTATTTCAAAATGGAAAAGTTTCTAGTTCTTAGTTTTGAAGAAAGCTTTAACATTGTAGACCAGGTTGGGTGTAGCTCAATAAAAGGGCATAAGGTTCCATTAATACATTCCCTGTTTCAGTTCAATAACAGAGAGAGCCAGTGTCATGTACTGATTAAGAATGCTGGACTAGGGTTCAGGAGTTCTGGGTTCTATCCCCACTTAACAATGGAGATCACTGGGTGATTTTGGGCCAGTCAAGGATTCTCAGTCTAGCTTACTTCAGAGTGTTGTGTGAATAAAATGGAAAATAAAATATTGTAAGCCACCTAGGGTTCCTTGGATGAGGAAGAAAAATGGGATATAAATTCAGTGTAATTATTATTTTATCCATGTTATACTTCCAACAACAACCCTGTGAGGCTGAGAACCCTATTGGTTTCCTGCCTGTTTATTCAGATTTTTATTCAGAGGGTGGAAGAGGTAGTCTAGAGTGTTTTTGTATAGATGCAGCCTTAGGATCTTTCTGTGTAAAGGATGCACTCTTTATAGCACTGTAAAATGTG
Source organism: Varanus komodoensis (assembly GCF_004798865.1). NCBI lineage: Eukaryota > Metazoa > Chordata > Lepidosauria > Squamata > Varanidae > Varanus > Varanus komodoensis. The sequence goes on from NW_025335268.1 coordinate 125,872,353, forward strand.
GTCAGGACCTAATAGGTAACACTGGTTTCACTGCTCTCATTAAATTCAGTCCTTCAGGGGAAATTTACAGAGCTCTTTTGCCAGAATGTGTCACAAGTTCCAGGCATGCTCTATGTAGGGAGCTTTAGACTTTTCCATGTCTTAGATTGTGCCTGAATCTTGAGACATGGGCTGATTTCCCAGCTAGTAGCTAGTTACCTCCTACTCCAAACAGTCTAAATGCCAATGATATGCAGGCAAGCATGTAAATAGTGCCCAGCTACAAATCTGAAGGATGCAGGCTGTTTTATGATGGTTATTGTTTCTCTTACCCAGTTGCTGAACTGGCACACCTGTCTAGTGTGATCCTGGCATGGTCCATTGATTTAGTTTGGCCCAGCTTCCACTGAATGGTCACATCAAGCCCCACTGGAGCATGAAATATCCTCTCCTCCATAATGTTTAACCCTTATCACATCTAGTCACTAATTTTCATTTGTTTGCATTTTTCTTCTATTAAGAGAATGAGAAAACGATTATCTGCTCCTCTATGGTGGTTTGCGAAGTATGTCTGATCAGCTAGAAACACATAATAATACTACCGCCAATACTTTGCCAGGCTGTTTTTGCAGCACTCGTGTAACAATGACTATATTAGAGTGAGGTGAAATAATAATGCAAAGCTGGTGTGATCTTCGCTGTTTTGTTTGCAGGTGGAAGAAGGTACTTTTGTCAAGGAGCGGTTTGATGAACTTTGCTGGACATTGTCAGCAAAGAAGAATTACAAGCCAGACCGGAATGGGAACAGTGTTGTATCCTATGATGATGCTTTCAGGCTCTGGTGTCTCTTTAATTTCCTGTCTGAAGACAAGTACCCTCTTGTTATGGTTCCAGATGAGGTATGGTTGCTTCTAAGTAATTTTCTTTCTTGTTGTCTTGCACTTGTGATAAGGGATGAGTCACACCAGGCGTGTTTTGTATTATAATTCGTTGTTATAATAGCCCTGCGTAACCCAGTTATGTCAGTATGAGAAGTGTCATGGGCAAGCAACTCTAGATTTCTTTACACAGATTTGCTGATGCATATGATGCAGGCTTTTACACAACCTGATAACACTGCTTGAGATTGCACCATGTATAACCAAGTGAACAAGATAGCCTTTTTTTCTACATTTTCCCACATTGCACATCCCCAGGCAAGCAGTCATGAGACTTCGCTTATAGCCCCTGTTTCTCTGACAGTTATGAATCTCCTGCTGTCCTGATTAAGTTAGGTCTGTTTGCAGGGTTGTGAGGCCTGGCTCAAATGTGAAAGAGAAATTAAAGGTGCCAGCACAGTCTTAGTATCTAGGCAAAGTTGAGCGTCAGATACATGGGATGTACAGATGGGGTACATAGAGTATAGGAACTGTGTTGTTTCAACAATGACTGGGAACTGCAGGCTTATGTAGCCTGCCTGGATCCAATCAAAATTCATTCTTCTTGGCCACAACCTTAGCAACTAGCAGGTACAGCACAGACCATATGAAACTTGTTCACCTATGACTTAATAGCCCTATTTCCTGGCCATTGCACTGCTGTGTAAACCATACTTTTGGCTTTTAAAAGCAAGGGGGTTTTGTCCTTAACTGGGTTCACTGCATTGCCAAATTTTGCTGATGCAGAAACAGGGGTTCACTGCTGTTAAGATCTGGGGGCAGTGCAACTGCCCAAGTCCTGAAAGCTACTCACCTCTACTCTGAATTAATAGATGCACAAGTGCAGTGTCACGTACTCACCATTTAAAAAGCAAACAAGGTAAGCTGGAGGGGGAGTGGAACAATGGCCAGCAAATGAGAGTTTTCTCTAGGCTAGTAAAGCAGAAACATGTGCTTCTGAATAATATAGTGCATGGTTAGTGAATTTGGCAGAGGGCAAAGTGCAGAGGGCAGGGAGCCTCAGTTACTGAACATAAGGAGAGGAAATGGTAGGCTCCTTATGGCTGAAAAATTGCTGGTCTGGACATATGGAGGCCTTTAAAGACCTCTATGGTCATTTTGGGGCCTGTCACAATTAGCCAGGTGCCTTTCTTTTATTCTTGGCCCTTTTAATTGTCTTTTTTTGCTATGGGAAGTATAGAAAAGTATAGAAAAGAAATATAATCATAATGAAAAGAAGCAAAAGCAGCATTCTGAACATGCTGATGTATGAATCTGAAACATGCTGACCTTAAGGGTCAGTTACAGTCAAAACATGCTGTTCAGTCAAGCAAAGCTGCTAATAACAGTAATAATCTCTAAATTCTATAAGACATTGTGAAACGAGGGGGGTTTCTATTGTGTATTAGTACAAAAACAAAATCTCAGTCAGGTGGTTTGTAAATCTAAATACTGTAGACGAAATTCCACTCACATAGGCCCCAAGGTGAAAGAAAGCCTGGCTAGAAAGAAGTATATTGCAAGTTCTTGCAGTTTCTGCTCCCCCACCTGGTTTGGTTGACACCTGAATGCATCCTATCCCTTGTACCCACCTGAATGCTTGCTTTGCCTCATCCTCCTGGCACTTGCCATTCAGCAGGAAATGGCACGTGGGCACATAGAGTCATCAGCTATACTTCCTGTTTTCCATCAAGGCATTTCCTGTTCTTCGGGTTTGTTTGTTTTTAAGAGTTATCTTTCTTGCAGAGCCACTGCTGGTAAGAGTTGAGCTGAGCATCTAGTCAACCCTGCTACCAAGTATAAAATGCTGATTCCAGGTTTGAGGGGGCCCTCTGCTGGGGACTCTGTCCCATCCTCCACCTCTGCCCACCATTGCTGGCCATTGCCTTGTTCCCTGCTGTCTGTTGTTGAGCTAGACTGGGCTGTGGAAGGCTTACCAGCTGCTGCCTAGCAAGTAGCAGAAATGGCAAGAGGTAAAAAGCAGCATGCAAAGTGATGGAGCACCCATCAGCAAGTGGATTCCTGAGGCACTGAAAGGAGCACCAGGGGGTGGCTGCCACTACATACTGCAAGCAGTCATTTGAATTCTCCCAGAATTGGCTGTGTCTTGCTCAGGAGGAATGCCACTATATTGTGGGGAGCCTTTGGGTATTGTGAGGGAATTCATATGGCTGCTCGTGGCAATGAGTAATAGCTGCCTGGCACTCCTTTCAGCTCTGGGAAATTGTCAGGAGTGCCCGTAGCCCAGCAGGGACGGGTGTCCAGAGTGATGGGCCCTTATAGGCTGTCTTGACTGTGGCTGACTTGACTGTGCCATGTGCTTGCAACAGGCTTGTTTCTATAGCGCAGCAATAATCCACAAGGGAGGATTATAAAACCATTATTTTGTTCTTAATCTTTTGTTGGCAGCTGCCTTCTGAGCACCCAGCACTGACAGCTTGGGTCTAATTAATTAGAATAAATAAGCCATAAATTTTTGGAGACTGACAGAGCAGTCCTGTGCATGCCTACATACATGTATATCCTGTTAAGTTTAACAGGGCTTATCACTGAGTAGGTGGGAATTGGATTGCAGATTTAAGGTGTTTCTAGGCAGCTTTGCCTATCACAGATGGTAGTGTAGCAGTGTCCCAGGGAAAGGCAAGCTCTGCTTTCCCCTGTCTCATACTCATTGCAATTAAAGCTAGCTGTATGAGCTTCATAGCTTGTATTTCTTGTCAGCTTTGTAGACATTAGCTTGCCAGGCCTGGATTGCTGGGGTCAAAAGCATGGAAAAAGTATTTCTAGTACATTCATTTAGAGCTGCCGTGCTGTTTTATTGCCATGGGCACTTGGCTTAGGTTGCGCAGAGATATGGAGAACTGGTCTAGCTTGCTAGGCAAGAAGAGACTTGGGAGCATTCTCATTGCCAGAACCTAGTCTGGAGCTAAAACATTGACTAGATAAAAGAGCCTACATGCAGCTTCATATTGTAGGCTGCAGTAGCTTGTTTCTGTGGAACCTTGGACCAGACAGCAGGAAAGCTGGATATTGGTCTGCCGCTCTCACTTGGTGTCAAATCACTGAGCTGATACATTCACAGTCCTCCCCCTCTGACCCTCCCTTTTCTCAGCACAACATGCAGGAGGCGCCTTCTTGTGCACAAGTCCAAAAATACTAATACTGGTTCCTGTTAGACGAAATTTTAATTAACTTTACATTATGACTATTTGTGGTTATTGTGAAAGAAGCTAATCAGATATGAATTTAACAAAGTAGATTGTCTCTCCATGGTTGCTTCAATTCCAGCAGTTTTTTCTGGAATAACATCACTCATTCATTCACTTAGTACAGTGAATCCAGACATCACTGGCCCAAAATCGCATTATAGTATTTTCTTTGTTGTCCTTCTGGTTTGGACATTGAGTGATTGAGGGATCACTCCTAAGCACCTTCCTCCAGTGCAAAATGTTGTGATTCCTCTGGTTTACCAAGAACTTGGGAGTGATAAAGCTAGCAAGGAAACGGCTAGAACACAAGTGATATGAAACTCAGTGCAAATAAATCAAACTGAGGTAAGAGCACATTATCATATGGTGGCAACGGTGGTAAAGAACGAACATATTGTTGCCACCATTGCATAACTGAGATGTTACTTGGAGCTTTTCCAAGTGAATCAGGGCTGCCTTCCACTTGCCCCACAGGCAAACATATTTGCAAGACACTTTGTGGAAGGAAATTGCTTCAGTGCACAAACCCTTTGATGCTACAGTTTAGCGTCCCTCCGTATTCTGCTAGAACAACAATAGGCCCACATAATGTACATTATAATGGGCTAACCTGGAGAGTCCACTGGATTATAGAGAACTGAGGTCAGAATGTTTAAATGTGTCCTAAAAACTTCCAAGAGAACTTTTTAAATTGAAAACTAAACCTTTGAGGTAGAAATAAGTATAAGGCCAGAGGAAAGTGTGAGTAGGAGAATAAAGTGTTATATTCCCTGAAATAACATTCTGTCCTAGATATAAGGCGTTGAATCAGGGAGCTTGTACTTGTGCCTGTCTTTTTCTAGAGCCTGGACCAGTGAGCAGGCACTAATATCTGTCTGTCTGTTCCTTTTTGGTGGTAATTGAATATGCAGAGTAGTTTGCAGTGGTGTCTCCATATTGCATTTTCCTTCTGGGTTCTGCAGTTTCTGTATGCACTTCTTTGGAGTGAAATGTCCCATGACCCTTGAACATAAAGGAAATCCATATTATCCCAAGATAACTAAAATAAATATTTTACTTAAAGTTTTTAAATAAATAAAATAAGTAAGTAAGTAAGTTGATTCCTGGAGTTGGGCAATATTTCTGACCCTTTCCTTGATGATTTCCCCCACTTGTTTCAGGTGGAATATCTCTTGAAGAAGATTTGCACAGCGATGAGCATTGAGCTCAACAATGGGGAATTAGATGATTACTTTTCTCAAGAAACCCAGCAGCAGAGTGGCTTGACAGTTTGGCAGTTCCTAGACTTGGTAAATTCAGGTCGGTTCCTGCGGGGGATTGAGCGTGATGCTATCAGTATGGCAATTGAAGAAATCTACCAAGAGATCATCGGCGATGTGCTCAAACAGGTAGAGAGTTCTTGCTTGGTTAGGAACATGGAGAAATATTTTGCTTGAGCTTGCAGAACTATGTAGAATGAACTGGAAATAATTCGTTTAGCTATAGCAAAAAGGAATAAAGAAGTCCAGCAGAGGACTCTTTTTTTTTCTGGAAAAGTCATTATTGACTTCATGAGCACCATATCACTTGTTACCCTTTGGACAACAATAACCTGTGTGACTAATGGATGGAAGCAATAATCTAAACTGTGTGTGGAGGGGGGGAGCAGTCAACTGTGGGAGTCCAGAGAGCCTGTACTGATGACTATCTTTTCTCTTGCAGTGGTAATTGAACCTGTAGAGGAGTTTGTGCTAGTCTTGTATTCATATTGCACTTCCCTTCTAGGTTCTACATTTCAAGAGGTAGTTGTTGTATTCACCAAACTGTGTGGGGTGTTGCATGCTGATCCTTGTTTTGGAATCTCTCACACTTGCTAATCCTGCTGAATCCTGATCTGCAATTTGGACTATCAGGAACTGCAGTAATCTTGTGGCTTATTAAATGTCAAGTGTGCCAATTCAGCATTTTTGATAGTTAGAAATCCCCACCCCCTCCATTTTTGGAAGCACTGTGAGCTTTACAGTATTATGGAGGAAATTCCAATGAAGAAATAGGTCACTCTGCTAAGTCCACTGAACAAAGAGGAAGGAAAACAAGTCAGCATTCTTGGTGCCCACAAGCCACATGAATATGGTTTGACCAATTCATTCAAATCCAGTTGGCAGATCTGGGTGTAGCCGTATGTGCCACATTCACAAGTAAAACCTGGCACACAAAATTCCATGCTAGTGGATGTTTTCTTCACTTGTTCACTTCTGCTTTGGCACTTTAGAGCTGAATTGGCACCACCTGGATGCAATTGTTTATGATGCTAGTGGTCTAGGTAATCTGTTGTTTATAATGCTTACATACTTGTATAAAATATGCATGTATATGCTTAGCTGGTCTGATGATTGTACCTGTGTGTGATTAACTGGTATTCGTAACATGTTGAAAATGCAAGGATGTTGTTTAGGTTTGCCCTGCACTGAACTTGCACCTCTATCCCCACTTAATGCATTGTGGCAAAGCTGCCAGAAGCAACTTAAGTGGTGACATCAGCTGGGGTCACACCCAGCTGCAGAGTAAGGTGGCAAATGGATTGATCCTCTTTGTACTAACAAGCAAGGGATACTACATCTGCAAGGTCCCCCATGTGAAAACAACCAACCTGCCCTCCCACCCCTCAGCTCCTTGCAACTAGTAGGAAACTAGTATGAAAGGGGTGGGACAGAAATCTAATAAATACATGTTCCGGCTTAGTTCCTCTACAGCTGTGCTGATTTTCACTGTGTAGAAATTTTAATATAAAAGAATATTCAAACATGGGGTTCTCCTCCAGCAGTCCAAAGCAGAAATTTCATGGCTTATTCTTTTCTGTGTGTAAAGCAGACCATAGTATATGTGGGTTGCATGGCCACTTGGTCTTTGCAACAGAAGCTTTTCAATGTGCCAAAGTGGGCATTGGTCAAGTCAGCCCGTACTCTAATTTCACCAATTTGATAATGGAATTTGGCCTTTTGAGGATACAAAGCTTTGGTAAGATCTTCATGTTTACAATGTGTCTGTCTTCCTCTCCATGCCCACCTTGGTTGGAAGCAGGGCTACCTGTGGAAGAAAGGTCATTTGAGGAGGAACTGGTCTGAGCGATGGTTTACTCTAAAGCCCAGTGAACTCTCTTACTATGTGAGTGAGGAACGGAAGGAGAAGAAGGGGAGCATTTCTTTGGACAGAAATTCATGTGTGGAGGTAATTGGACTAAACTCGTGTTTGAGATAGCTGAAAGTAAAACACAGACAGTATTCAGAATATTACAGAAGTATGAATGGGCACACTGCACATGAGTCGAAGAAAATGGCAAATACTGATGATAGTTCCCTGACACTAATTTCCAAATTTTATAAAAGTGTCTGTTAACCCAACTAAAAATAAAATACACAATTTAAATTTTTGAACCATCAGTATATTTTATCTTCTTTATTAAATCTAATGCAGATTTTAATGCAGACTCTTTCATGCCATTTGGAAAGAGTTGGTTTTTTCCAAGATCTCAGTGTCTTTTCTGTAAAGCAAGAAGCCCATCTTCTGCCAGACTGGCCAGTTTATTGTTATTTCAAGCTTGGGGGGTGACATCGAAAGGGAAATTTTTTTGGCCTAACTCAGGGGTCGACAACCCACAGCTCTGGAGCTGCACGTGGCTCTTGAGTCCCTCTGCTGCGGCTCCAGAGCCCATCTGCGACCGAGGCTCCGAGTTACAAAATACCAATAGGTGATGATGAGGCATCCACTCAGGAACACTACGCTAGCAGGTTAAGTAAATTGCGACATTGCAGGGAAAGAGTGGAACAAGCTTCCTGCAGGCTTTCATGTTACACAAAATGCTGCTGAAAAGATTCTCTTTGTCCCAATGTAATCTCCTTTCTCTGAATGATAAAAGCTGCCGCTTGGGACCTGTCACAGTTCACAGCACTTGACTGTTTATCTGCTAATCAGTCACTAAACACACCTATACACCCCCCAGGCCAACTATGGATAATTTGAAGAAAAGTTTCTGAAGAAAACCAAACATTTAACCATATGTGGGTAGATTCATTTGCTTTTACTGATGAACTTATGGGGTTTGCTGTTTAATGCATGCAGCCCTTTAGCACTGACTCTTCAGGAAGCTGTTCTCCTATTCAAAATATATGAAAGGAGTCCTACTAGTTTATAATGTAAGATTAAAAATAACAGTTTTTAGTGACTGAACAAGAGCTTCAGCTAAGTCATAATGAAGATATACATAGCATTAAGGTAAAAATGATATATGCAGTGTTATCTTCATTTTAGATGTCAAAAGAGTTTTGTGGCTCCCTGTGTTTTCTTTTGTGTGGGAAACGGGTCCAAATGGCTCTTTGAGTGTTAAAGGTTGCCAACCCCTGGCCTAGCTAAAGGCCATGTATTTTGTACCTTCCACTGTGACTTTCAGCTAAGGGAAAGGTTTCAAGTTTTTTTCCTTTCTGATTCTAAGATTTTGCCTGACAAAGATGGGAAACGGTGTATGTTCTGCGTGAAAACTGCTTCGCGGACATATGAAATGAGTGCATCAGACACCAAGCAAAGGCAGGAGTGGACACTTGGTGAGTACTGTGGTGATTCTGTGTTGCTGCTGCTGCTTGAAAGCCTTTTTTTTCCTGCTGCACTGGAGATTTTCTGAAATTAAGAGGTTACAAATACAGTCCTATTTCAGTTTGGACTAAAAACACCCAACAACACCCAGCATGCCCCAACCAACATGGATAGCTAGGGCATGCTAGGAGCTGTCAGACTTTTATTTGTCTAAACATCAACAGGGGTGCATCTTAAATTGTAAGTAGCAAGAGCAGCAGCTGAAGCCAATTTACTTAGTTTAGGGTTTATAATATATTGTAAGCCATCCAGAGATGACAGTAATGGATGGCCTATAAATTTCCTAAATAAATTAATAAGCAAGCAAGCTTCTCACAATTTAATCTGTGGACTGCCTTCATTCATTGGTCAGCTATCTCCCTACATGCCTTAAGTGACCTAACAAGCAACTTAGGTTGCCAGCATTTTTCTAAAAAGGCAACTCTAGCCACCTGGATTCCCAATCTTTGGGAACAGGTGGGATATAAATAAATATAATAACAATAATAAAGCATCCATGATTCTGGATTTAATGCTAGTCTTGTAACTATCTGGAATTTGGATTATATTTCTTGGATGATAATAATGATGATTGTCAGAAAAAGGAGTCTGGATAAGATGAAACCAATGGTTCCTTTCCTCTGTGTGCTTGCATATCGGCATGTATGTCATTTTTGCATACTACAAAGGTTTTATCATCCAGTTAGGAAGGCGACCATGTATGTATTAATCTATTCACATTTCTGTACAGCTCAGTGGCTCTATTTTGGGAAGTTTTGGTATATAGTGCCAACATAAAAAAGCAGCAGTATGATATTTCTGGGCAGCTTAGGGGGCCAAAATGCTACTTTCTTGCTTGTTTATTTACATAAAACATTTTAAGGTTGACTTTCATCAAAATCAGTTCATGGGCATTTTACATTTTAAAAAAAATATATAGTCACAGTAAAAAGCAGTTAAATATACTGCTGGATTAAAGAACATTACAGCAAGCTAAAAGGATTGCTTCAGCTAATGAACAGTCTAGTGTTTATACCAGGTGAGCCTTCTTGGAAAGGATATTCCATAGCAGGGGCTCCACAGCTCCATTCTGAAGATGGTGGCACTTGAGCAAGGTGGTACTTTGGTGATGACATGAGGCAGAGGTGTAGCACATCAGGACCAGGGGGGTCATATCTGGTCCTTTGGGATTTGCCATGTGGCCTGGACCCACCCTTCCCCCACTCTTCAGTCATTTGGTTTCCTAGTTTCTCAGCTTGTGTGCAGGTTTTTCCCATGCTGAAAGGTTGAAGTACCTCTCTTAAGGCTTAGTTCCTGGCACAAAGAGGTTTCAGCGAACATAAGCTTTAGTTCTGGGCTATGCCCCTTTCACTTTGATCTCACACACCGTTGGAATGTGGCCAGGGACTTCGCCAAAATGGAATTCGGCTCTTAGAACATACCTGTCCTAAACAAATGGACAGGTTATAATAGAAAAAGGTGCTGCTTAAAGTCTTTGATACAGGAAGTAAAATTAGCATTCCCTGCTGATGTCTTTGGATGCGACTTGGACGCGACTTCGCAACTAGCAACTTTGCTCCTCCCTTGCTCTCCAGCCATCCAGATGGCAATCCGACTCAATGCAGAGGGCAAGAAGTCCCTGCACAAGGATTTAAAGCAGAAGCGGCGAGAACAGCGGGAGCAGCGAGAGCGCAAGAAGGCTGCTAAAGAAGAAGAGATGCAACGCCTGAAACAGTTGCAGGAAGAGAAGGAGCGCAAGCTGCAAGAACTGGAGTTGCTGAAGGAGGCTCAGCGGCAAGCTGAGTTTTTGCTCCAGGAAGAAGAGCAGCGGCGCCAGCAACAGCATGAGGAAATGCAGAGGACGCTGGAGATACAGCTAAGGGAGGCTGAACAGGTGAGTGCAAGCTAGGCAAATACAGGGATCCTCTCAGATCCATCACTTGCTTAAAGGTATGGCAAATGAGCCATCAATGGAATAATATCTCATGGGTGTCCCCCCCTCATTCCCTGTGCATTTCCTGTTCTCCATTCCTGAATGTCATGTCCAGCCTTGTCTTGAGGAGATGTCCTCCTTTTCTTAGCCAAAGGTCTGGTACTTCCTTAAAATGGGAGCCACTTTGGCCAAAAAAAGGTCTGAGAGCCTAATTTACTTGCTACAAGAATAATTAGCACAGAATAATCCAATGCAAAATTTACTGTAACTAGATGAGCAAAAATGTGGGGAAAGCTGATTTAATGTTTTTTCACATGCATGAATCTATACATACACACACATTACAAACTACAAATATTATTCCTAATGGGCATTTGTACAATTTGCTTGTATACCCCTTAATTAAAATACAACTCCAGGAATTATATCCTGTTAAGAGGGAATGTTGTCCATGTGGTTGCGATGGGTCAGATACGACTTTGCGACTCAAATCAACAAGAAGGCCTGTGCTGGATCAGATCAAAAGCTTCTCTAGTCTAGCATTCTGTTCCCACAGTGGTGAACCAAATGCCTAACATCCCTACCTCCACACTCTGGGTATCCTTTAATAAAACACCCAAACAAGTATGCTTTTCCAAAACATCTACTTTATTAGCTGATAACCATTAAAACAAACTAATTTACAAAACCAGCCTTCTCTAAAACTCAGACTAGTCTAGGATTTGCCAAATGCACAGAGACGGAAACACTGCAATAATTTTTAAAAAGGAACATGAATATTTTAGTTGTCTTCTTACTGTGCCCAGCTAAGGCTAATACAGTGGTACCTTGACTCACGAACTTAATCTGTTCCAGGACTCTGGTTGTGACCCAAATTGGTCATGAGCCAAGTTAAATTTCCCCATAAGGTTCAATGCAAATAACGTTAATCCGTTCTGTAACTATTTTTTTAATCAGAAAAAAGTGAAGCAAAGTGACAACAACAAAGATCGTGGCCATCTCCCTCCCCACCCCGAGCACAGGCACGGCCATCTCCTTGTGTCCATCATCCTTGCACATGCCCGTCATCCTGTTGCGCTCGGGTGAGGGGAGATGGGTGCAAATGCAGGTGCGCTGGGAGGGGAGAGATGGGCACAAACAAGGGCACGCTGGGGGGAGAGATGGGTGCGAAAGCAGGCGCACTGTGGGGGAGAGACAGGCGCAATCACGGTGGGGAGGGGAGATGACCGAGATCACAGTTGCGCTCGTGCAGGAAAGACAGGCGCCATCTCGGCCATCTCCCCCTGGCCCCCAGCACGATTGCGGTCATCTCCCCACTTGGGGGAGGGGGGAGATGGCCATGATTGCAGCCGCCACCCAATGTAGAGTTCATGACCTAAGTCAATTTTTTAATGAATATTTTGTTCACGACCCAATTTGGTCATTAACTGAAGCCTTTGTGAGCCGAAGTACCACTGTATGTTAAGATATATTCATTTTAAAAATGAACAAGACTGCAACTGCAAAGGATGTACATTTACCCCAAAGTTCACTAAAGCGAGCCCCACCTAGTTTCCCCCAAATAAAACAAGGGCAAAACACAGCATCAGAGCCTTTGAAGGCTCGGTGCCCCCTTACACCCTTGTGGTGCCCCTTTCCCCCAAATAAGCATGCACTTTCTCTCCTCTCCTCTTCCATACAAGTCCAAGTAAGCCACTAGGGCCGCAGTCATGTGCACACATACTTGGAAATAAGGTTCAGTGAATCCAGTTACTTCTGAGTGGACGTGCATCAAGTTGTGCTGCACTCATCTTTTAAGGAAGAGGAATGGAATTGAGTCTGGGAAGATGCTAATCTCAGGTCTCTTGCACCACAGCCAGGATGTGAAGTAGGGGGAGCAATTTTCACCCAGCATGGCAGTATTGGGTATTGAGACAGGGGAGGGGTACACTCACCTGTACCTCATCTCCCTCAGCAAGTTCCCCTCTGGAACAGTGGACCTCAGTGAATGATGCGACTAGAAACCCCTCTGTCCATTTGAGTAATGAGAGTGGGGCAGCTGCACTCGGAGCTATTGCAAGGTGCCAATGACCCAAGGGCCAGTGAAAACCATAGCACCATATTTTCACTGATACGACTCAAATGTGTCATGGCAAAGTGGCTGGAAAACCTGTGGGGGCTGCAGTGGGAAGCCGCCTGGTGTTGTCCTGCCAGACAGCAGTGGAAAAATGCTGTTCTTGCTTTAAGTAGCATTCTGTGTAATCACCCCCAAGTCAGAAGTGACAGCCATATTTTAGGGCTCATACCAGCACAGTAACATTTTTGGTAGCATCTTTTGTATTTCACTAAGGCAAACAAGGAGAAGTCTCCTATGGGTGAAGAATGTAGGGCCTCATCTATACATTCCAATAATTTTTGTTTGAAAAATTCCAGATCTGAAAAATGTATTCTGTTTGTCCTTATATGTTTTCCTCTGTGCACATGTTGATCAGTTACCCTATACTGAGAACAGCCATACATTTGTTAACAGCTCAGGCAAAAATGCCTTGCCATAGTCTACCAACAGACTGTGTTTAGGTAGCTGATTCTGCCCCCTGTTGTCGTATTGTACATACTATCTGTCTTTTCTTTATACTCTGCAGGCCCGTGCTTCCATGCAGGCGGAGATGGTTCTGAAGGAGGCAGAGGCTGAACGTCAGCGCAAGCGCATCACAGAACTGGAGAACATGCAGCAACGACTCCAAGATGCACTGCAGCAGGAAATTAAAGCTCGTCAAGATGAGGAGGCTGTGAGATATGCACAGGCCAGGTATGGCTGGGGAATACCCAACTGCCTTCTGTTGAGTAGCTCTGAAAAGAATGTCATATAGCAACTTTTACTGGAGGAAAAAAGCCTTGGCCAGGGTAACTGTGAGCTTCACATAGACATTGGACTTTCAGCTTCCCTGCTGAAAGAGCCACTAGTAATTCTAGGGCCAAGAAGGTTTGTGTAGAGCTCTTCATGCATCTTTCTGCTGATTATGTTGTGTAGCTATGACTTTCCAGAGTCCTATTGCATTCATTCATCCATCCATGCATCCATCCATGCATTCAGTTTCTATACTGTGCAATAGTGGAAGCTCTGTCCTACATATCCTTTGACTGCCATTTATGAGTCAGATTTGTCCAGGAGTACCTGAGATATCTTCATTTGTTTTCTTTGCACTTCATGCTGCTTTTATTGAGAAAACCTGGTACTGAAATAGTTAATCTGTGCCAGAGTCAGTGCAATGTCCTCTGCTTCATCTCCTACTTGATGTCCTGGCCTTTTTATAATCATTAGCATCATTGTTGTTATAAATTCCATGTATTTTACATATTAGAAGAGGGCAGATTTACACAGACAGGGTCCTACAGTCTGCAGAGGAAGGGGAAAGGAAAGGGAGGCAAGCATGAACAGATATATATTTCTGTTACGCTCAGTTAGGTTTGGCTGCAGTGGGATACAGAGAGAGCTGTCAGGTTATGCAGCAGCCGATAAATTTATAAAGGAAAGAAGATAAGTAGGTAGGTAGGTAGGTAGGTATTTGGGGATTGGGTCAAAGTCTTCATAGAAAAGATGCATTTTGAGGAGGGATTTAAAGAGTAAAAGGGAGTTGCCAGTGGACATGCGTTCTGGGAGATGCTCTAAAACATAAGGAGCAGTAAGAATGGATCCATTTGAGGGAGTCAGGATAACTTTAGACTGATAAAGCCAGTGACTTGGAAGAGAAAAGGTCATAGATGTATCTGGATATGAGAACAGAGAGAGAAGGTGGGGTAGGACCATAGAGGACTCTGAAAGAAACACTTAGCAATTTGGGCTGGGTTTAGGAACTGACAGAGAGGCAGTGGTAAGAGTTGAAAGAAGAGCATGGTCAGAGTGCTGAAAGTGATACGTAATTTTAATGACACAGTTCTGGGTAGAGGTCAAGGAAACCAAGGTGAAACCGTGGAAGACCAGAAAGGAGGAAACTGCACTATTCAAAGCAAGAGATGATCATTGTATGACCCAGAGAACAGGACTGAGAGGAAAAGCCATATTTTGCAAGAGAGAAGTTGAAGGCTTGGAAATTGACTCAATATTGGGAGCAAAGGGGAAAGAATAGTCAAAAATAAAGCAAAACATTTGCAGAGATGTAAGTTAGGACAAAATGTCTCCTAGCAAAGTCTTTCTTCACCCCTACTGTCTTTTAAGCTAGGGTTCCTGAAATGGAAGGAATTATCCATGCTTTTTGCAGAGTTTTGCTTATTTTTTTGACTCTGCAATAACATAGACTGCTTCTGTCTACTGGAACTGACCAGTGGTAGAGACAACAAATAGGCCAAATACAATTGACTCTTATTTACTCTTACTTAGATTGCTGGCTGAGGAGGAAGAAAAGTTGAAACAGCTCATGAAGCTGAAAGAAGAGCAAGAGGAGTACATTATCAAGGCTCAGCATGAAAAGCTTGCCCTCAAGCAAGAGATGGAAAACAAGAGCAAGTTTCTGGAAGAGGCCCAACAGCAGTTAGAAGTGGTGAGATTTAACCGAGAGAGGATGGACCAAGATGTTATGGTGAGTAGAGAAAGGTCTCTGCTTTTCTTTCTCTCTTGGGTCATGCTGGTTGGTTGGTTTTCAATTCCACCTTCTAATATACTGCTCAATCATGATCAATGATTAAGGGTACGCTTAAACCATTTAATATGTATTACATCTGCATGGTGAAAAAGTAAAAGTGGACCTGACTATGCCAGTGAGATGCTTATATGGATTTAGAAATTTATTTTTAAATACCTTGTATTAGTAGCGGGCTTTGCAAAAAGAAAATGCTTTCCTTGTGTCCAGAATACCAGCTGGTGAGAGTTAAAGCAAGTCTCTGGAGAGAAGAAATATAATACAGTTTAATGAAATAGCCTTGAGTTGTACCTCAGCCACTTGATTGCACAGAGTAGGCCTTGAAGAGAAGAGCAATGTAAAATTGCTTACCACTTACGTCACATTCCTTCTTAAAAGCAGACACTATCTTTAAGCTCATGATTTTTGCTTAATATTGAACAAAGTGAGACTATCAAAATACTCTTTAGGTTTATGTTAACATGGGTAATGCTAGAAACAGAGTTGTACCTATTTAGGACTTATTATATCAGGTAAGACAAGATGAGGGTTTCAGCTGAACATCTCTTTTTATTTAAGCATACATAATATTGATAAATCAGTCAAGAATTATTGTTGAAAAGGGCCGAAAAGCCAGGGCCATCTGGTGTAACTTTCAATGTAAAAACAGTACCACCTTCTCCTCCTACATGCATACATAATCTGTAGTCATTTACTCTTGGATCAACCTACTCAGACCAGAGCAAAGAAGCCTGCAGTTTAGAATAGGTACACTGGCAAAAGATAACTCTATAGATACAGCTCCAGTGTGAGAATTGTATTGTAATGTCTGTGGTGACATTATAAGCAGACACATATCTTGGACTGAATGCTGCTTCATTGGCACTTTTAAAAGCATTGCTGTTACATGAAATTACTGAGGCTGCTTGTTCTTGATTTGTAGGGATCAGAAGTGTCAATAGAAAATTTTGGTTCTCACTTTCAACCAAATGGAAGCACTCCATGAGAAACCAGCATTTTCTTTATTTCTTAAATGAACTGATCCCTAATAGCTAACACTTCTCAGGACATGGTACAATAAATACACAGATAACATCCAAAATCCATATAAAAATAGAAACAACATAATAAAGCAATCAAAACCAACAGGCAATTCAAACAGCAGATGCTAAAAAAGAACTAAAAATATTCACAGTAAAACCACTTGTAAACACAGCATAGCAAGTGAAATGTAAAAGAGGTAAAAGGCATGAGCAATTCAAAAGTTCTTTGACTAGTGCCAAGAAAATAACAAAGCAGATGCCAGGCCAGACCTCTTTAGGGTAGATATTGCATAATGGGATGGAGAGTGCTATTCCCGAAAAGGCCTACTCCTGAATAGCCACTGACTTTAATTGAAGATGAGAAGGCACTCAGAACAGGATGATGGTCATCTGAGGATGATCTCCATGCTCAGGTAGAAATACATGAGAAGAAATGTTCTTTCGGATACTGTGGCCTCAAGCTATGAAAAGCTTTCTAGGTTAATGCCAGCACGTTGAAGTGAAGATGGTGCAATACTGATGTCATACGATCATAATTCTCAGTTACAATGGTACCCCAGGTGACATATTTTGTTTTATTTGAAGTTTTCAGATTATCTTCCAGGTCAGTCCTTTCAGAATTATCAGTTCTTCTTCTAAAAGATAAGGTGCAGTCCAATCTTGCAGTCCAAGATAAAGTCCAACAAACAAAACACTTTATTGCCATTATCATCCTTTCACAACCTTTTGCCTTTTGAGAAAAATTCTGGCGTGAGTGGCTGTTCTTGAAGCTTCAAGTGCCCTTGGATACAGTTTGATTCCTGGAGAACAGTCAGTGACTCTTCAAGAACTGCACCTAAAGATAGTTCACTAGGGAAATCATACATGTCAAACCCACAAGGTCACCAAGTGGCTTTCAAGTCAGGGCTGTGACCTGATTAAATAAATCTTAGGTTATTAAGAGTGTTTTTCTCAGTTGATTCATGCAATTTAGTAAATTTGCCTCTGAGTAAAAACAGTACCTCTGAAAAAAACAAGTTTTGTTTGTAGATGATGCCCCAATGATGGGTCATTGGGGCTTCTTCTTGGAAGTGGCACTGTTTTCTCTGTATGATGCTTGCTATCTGCATTATTTTTAATCAGCACATGATTTACAGATATTTTACAAACTGTTAAGCAGGGTAAGTAGGGACACCATTTTAGTCAAATGTAGTTAGACTTGCTAGTCAAATTGATCAGAGCATTCCTGCTGTTGATCTGTATTGATTTAAATATGCTACCCTGCTGATCTCAGTTCAGTAGGCATGCTAAGAATGCCTTCAGGTCTTCACGGTTCCCTGTTTGCTTAATATATTTAAAGTTTTTGGAACACATGTTAAGTAGTATTGTTATCCAGTTGTATAATACTGCTTTCTGTTGTAGCTGGCTCAGCGGAAGCTCGAACAAGCCAGCACCAATGTAAAGCATTGGAATGTACAGATGAATCGACTGATGCACCCCATTGCACCAGGAGGTATGTATCTGGACCAAGAATTCACATCAGGAGCAGAAATGCAGCTCAAACTGTTACAGTTGCAACCAGCTGCCTTGTTGTTCCAAACTTGCAAGCTAGGACAACCTCATCTGTTAGCTATTTGCCTACTAGGGAATAATCTGGTGTTGTAGAAACTGATAGGGTGATTCTTTTTGATCTCCCTTGTAAGAGTGCCCAAAGATCTGATCCCCCAGGGTTTATGAGCACTATTGTTTTAAAGTTCCTCTTTCTCTAATACAAACGCAAATGTCCTTCTTGAATTCCAGTGATCTGGAACATTCCAACTTGTTTGTTTGTACCCTCTGCTCTTATTCACCACCACTTTGGAATAGGTTCCACTTCGGAGGAAGCTGCATTTAATTTGTGTAGTGCACACATAGCACCCTCACTAAATTTAGAAGGTGGTTTCTTACAGTAGCAGTGATGTGTATGCATGGCAATACTTCTGCTTTTTTAGTTTAGTTTTTTTAAACAGCTAAACTAAACTTCCCTGTATTTTTGTTTATGTTTCTAGAGAAGCGTACCATGACAAGTGGAGGGTTTACTGGCTTCAGTCCTGCACTCCTATCTAGGAGAGATTCCTCCCTCAAACTAAAGCAGAATCTGGAAAAGAAGAAATCTGATGCTGTGAAGAATGAAAGCAAAGAAAACATAAATGGAGAGACTGAGACCCAGATGCAGATGCCTGATAATAAGCCCAGCTCAGAAGCCCTCTGATTAGCCACAGAAGTGAGGCAATTGACTTGTTGGAAATTTAGGGACCAGGAATTAAACATCCTTATAGTTTGACCATCTGTAGATATAGATACAGATACATATGAATACCAGACAGATATAAAGTTTGTATAGGGAAGTGTGCTGTTGATTCTACTCTGTTAAGTCACAGGCTATGCTGACAGTTTGCTTTAGTGCACTAGAGCTGCACCCAATGTATATAATATGGACAAATGGAAGTTTCTTTACCCTAAGTATAGAAGGATGGTTCTTTGGGCTTCCCTATGGTATGCTATATTTGCTCTCAGCAAATGGAGAAATGTCCTAGTCATACTGTATCATATTGCGCTATTATGAGCTTGAGGAATTCCTAACAGCTGTTGTTGCTGGTGGTAACCACTGCTGCAGTGTTCCAAGAAATCTGTCATTCTCTTAAACACATTTTTAAATGGTAAAATATGCATTTCACACTCTTTTGGTTTGGAATGTTCTATAAAAAGGTTGGGTCCTGCTCCTTTTGGGAAATATTCATGTTTTGCTTAAGCTTCTTATATTACTTAGCAGCTGAATCTACTGAATAGATACCAGCATCGTTTGTGTACTGAATTCAGAAAAGATTGTGTTATGAACACTCTTGAGACCAATCAGCAGTCTAAAAGAAGAGACTGCAGAAACTTGAAGGCTGATTCACTAGTTTGCTGTGTAAGATATAATAGGCATTTAAGTTGCAGTGCGCTCTGTGTGTGTCCGCGCGTGTGCATCCATGCCTCATTTGTTTACAAACTTGCATTTCTTAAGGAGCTAAAAAGGAATGATTTATAGTGGTGATCGGAAGAAACAATATAACTCGGAAGAGACTGTGAGCACTGTCAGCTGTGACTGGGTTGCAGGAGTACAGAGGGTTTCCTACAAAAGCAGCTGCAAATAGAATTTCCTGGTGGGTCCCTGTGGGAGGGAGGGAGAGTTGCTAGGAGAATGAGGGGAAGAAAGGTGTCAAAGAAGGCAGGGAGAATGAAGGGAGGAAAAAAATGGTTCCATGTTAAAGTACAAAATTAAAGCCCTTTATTCATTAAATCATATCCTTGCTATTTAACTAGCAAAGACCTGGAGAGGAGAGGACCGGACTGCAATGTAATATAGGGGTCCTAACTGAGGTGGAACATGAGATAATTCAGAGGCTTATGTGCAGTCTTTGCCATGAATGAGGCATGCTGGAAGTGATGGTGCCAGGTACTCTAGCTGGAAAACAGCCTTCTAGATAAAATGCTGATAAGGGGAGGGAAGGACACTGGGACACTAACAGGTTAGACCTTGGCCCCAGCCTCCCTCCCCCACCCCCACCCCCCTGCACTGGCAGGCCCCCTTTTCCACCTTCGAGGCCCAACTATGGCCTTAGAAGTGGGAAGCTAGTGCAGTTGTTTCTGCATGAACTGTGAAGTAGGTGGGGTGGGGGCTTGGCCTTCAGTATCCCAGCTCTGAATTTGCAGGATCTTGGAGCTAGGGCTGTGTACTCCTAGACAGTATCACCAGGCCATATAGTTTTCCCTCTGAACTGTAAACTTAAGCATTATTGCTTAGAAATAAATTCCACTGTATCCATTAGAATATGCTGTTTGCTTAAATGTGCCTACATCTACAGCATAGGAGTGTTTCCAGGTGAGAAGTTTTTGTGGGGGCTGCAGTCACCCTGCCTCATTCATGGAACAAAGGTACAGATGTCATCATTTTTAACTCTTATGTTTTACTACCGTTTCTTTTTTTTCCCACCACCATCACTGCCACCTTCAAATCTGTTATGGAGAGATAGGCAGAGTAACTACACAATCCGCCTTTTGATTTGTAGCTTGAGGAGCTGCCTGTCTGGAAGCATACTTGGAGACTGGAGCAACAATGTGTGTTCAGAGAGCTGAGGGTAGTACTAGAGAGCCATTGTTGCCTGTGGCATTTGTACTCATTCTTTTTGTCCCAATATTTTTATTATTAAACAGGTTTGGAGAACCGTAAAAAGCCTGCAAAACCTGTTTGAGGGCCCTGGCTCAGTGGTAGAGCATCTGCTTTGCATACAGAAAGTCTCAGATTCAGTCTGAAACCCTGGAGAGCCACTGCCTGTCAGTGTCGACAGTACTGGGCTAGATGGCCTGACACATAGAAGCATAGGAAGACAACATATATTCCTGTGACCAGGGATAACAGTGTATGCACACATCATTAGCAGTGATGGCTGTGACATACCACTCTCAGTTTTCTTTTAAAAGGTTGTGAGTCTCCGCTCCCAATAAGACTAAACATTTCTAAAATTAAGGAAACATAACTCCCCAATAATCATGAGAAACATACTTAAGTTTTGTTTGCACAGATGGTATGACTGTTTCTGAACTGTATCATTTCAGACTGCAGGTAAAGCTTTTGTGGCTGAAATGCTGCTCCTTAAAAAACCTCCATATAAATAGAAAATTAAGTGTTGGGGGAAGTGTTTTACCCAGGTGTTCTCTGTTACATACTAGCTTTATGTAATCCTTTTTTAAAGCCATCCAAATTGGTGGCCATCATTGCATCTTGTGGTAACCAGGGCTTTGGAGTTGGTGCATAAAAACTTTGACTCCAATTTTGACTCCTTTATATATCAATATAGGAAATAAATTTAGTACTTATGCATTTCCTATAGTGATTGAAAGCACTCAACCTACAAAGCATTTCATCACTGCCAACATGAATCATCAGGCTACTTTTCTAACCCTAACCTGTTAAAGTTTGGGTCTAGCCCATTGTGGCTTTTAAAATGTCACTGAACGTTTGTGATTTCTTTAATAAGTAAACATTAAATTTTAAACAAAAGAGAAGCCTTAGAAAATGAGGATATTGGTCAATAAGGGTTTTATTTGTTATAAAAATTCACAGCTTCTAACACATTTGGATGAAAATGCTGCAAGCATCTTTTAAAAATTTGATTCTTTTGTAGGTGCATTTTTTTCAGAACCACAAAAACTACTAATTTTTGCAACACATTTTTTCACAATTGGTATCTTCTATAATACATTGGCACACATAATATTTCCCACCTGTTGCTATTGTAACATGTTTGAAAACAGCCGACTTCGTTGACACTTTTTACCATTGTGAATTTTTTCATGGGGTGCTGCTTTCACTAATGTATGGAATTAAAATACACCCTGAAAATATAACTGGAAAAATAGGTAACTCAAATTATTATCTGTGAAATAGGAAAGTTTAATGTGTTATTTATATTACAATTTAAATGTATTAGGAATTGAAGTTGGTACATTTTTACCAACTCCTATCTTGACCCAGTAACCCAAGAATTGCTTCCAACTCTAACTTCACAGCTCTGGTAGTAACACATTCCATGGTTTAATTATATACTGTGTGGTGAAGTACTTCCCACCATTCAGCTTCAGGGTATGATCCCAGCTTCTGGTATTATGAAAGTGAGAGAAACAATTTTGTACCTCTCAATCATGTCTACCCTTACTGACCCTTTTTTCTAAGCTAAACAATGCCAGATATTGTAAACTTTCCTCAGAAAGGAATTGGTTCAACCTCTTGATCATTTTGGTTGCCTGTTTCTGCATTGATTCCAACTCTATAGTATCCTATTTGAGGGCTAATGTAACTTTATTTCTGTACCATAGAATTGTATAAAGCTCAACACAGCAAAGCTCAATTCATCCCCGAAAAGCCCCTTGATGATGGAGCCAGGATAGAGAGCTAAGGCCTCAACTTTTATCTCACAAAGACCCAAGGTTTACTGCCACATACGCCTTTTTCAGCTGTGCAACATTTTTTGTTTTTAACTGGTTACACTAAGTGAATCTGTTTCCTTTCTCTTTTGCGATGCTGGTATCAAAAAAGAAACTTTGCATTTGCATTTGCACTAGCCACAGCTTTTTGCTGAGTGCCTCCTCTTTGAACTACCAAATACCTACTTGCTGTATCAAGATCAAGCTTATCAAGATCATCAGCAGAAGTGTGTTTTGGCCACATCCATCCTTTGTGTAGCAGTCCCCAAAGTCTGATAACTCTTCAGTGTGATCCCTACTTTACAGAGAATTTAGGGGTGAGGTGTGTGTGTACACTGCTATTTGCTGTGTTTTCTGTTTTGTTTTAAGCTGTCTGGTTAGATGTATGATTCAGAACTTGAGAATGAAGCAACATACAGACCTCCAAATAAAATTGTTTAAAATGATAGATCCACAAAGATAAAGGAAAGCTCTTGGTGAAGGAAGTATCATGACATCAAATGGTGCAGATATGCAAATAATCACAGAATGAATGTGGAAAGCTGAATTGCTAGCTTTTTGCGGAATGATTTATTGTAACATGAGTTCTTGGCAACAACTATTTCAGTTTGTATAAAAGTAGATGGAGAAGCTGGATTTGGCTACTGTTTGACAGAATAGGCAGCTAACTTATCAGTATTCAGGCTAAATATAAAAACCTTGTGATATAAGCTTTTTGAAATTGGTTCCCTTTTAATTGGCAGATTCCAATCCTTGCTTTGTATACATGCATGCTTATTATCAGTATATGCATATTTTACATTCTAAACAAAGGTTTTAAGGAGTGTGTGAACACCTATCAGCTCATTGGGAAGAACTCTATGTATCTGGAGTAGGTTCCATTATACAAAACTGAATGCCCCAACGGTTTTTGTTTATATGTTATAAATTATCTGTCCCTCAGGAACAATGCAAGGAGTGGCTGCTGATTAATCTGTTCCTTTTTGGATCCCTTTCCTGCAAAGAAGATAGCTGCAAACGGAGTCCAAGAGAGGGAGGGCAAAGAAGCCATTTTTTTCAACATATGCTTTGTTGTCCACATGCTTATAGTCTGCAAGGGCTCTGTCTTGCCTTGGTGGCTGAGATCCGTGCCTATTTCCTAGCTTCCCAGTAATGCTCAAAATGATAGTAGGCATCACTGTCAATCAAGACAAGAAAGATTATTGATGGCAGAAGCCAAATTACAGAAGGCTGTTACATCAGATACTACCCGTAGAAACAATAAGGTTGGGTAGAGGTCAAGTGTTCCTCCTCCTCAACTTTCACACATCTCAGCCTCTGAGAAACCTCCCTCACAAACGGGATTGATAGACTTATTATTGAAAAAAATTGTATCCTGTCTTTTTATTCCAGCTTTCAGGATGACTAGCAAGGTCAGAAAGAACACATTAAATGAAATCCAACAAATAGTAGCAACAGTAAAAATAAAAAATATATAACAGCATTGCCATATCAGTGAAATTGGAGTCTATTTACATTTTTTAAAGACTGGGTAAAAAAGGTCTGCCTAGAGTCAAAAGGAAATGAATGGGCACTTGGTGACAGCCAAGAAGTCACTCTTACTAGTTGTCCCCACCTAAATTCAGGAGATGCAGCATCTGGCTAAGAATATTATGCCAGGCTGCCTGATGGGGTCAGCAGCTACATCTAAGTTTGCTTGTGCATTCTGTTAAATGTTCATCTAAGGGTGTACAAAATCCAAGGGAAGCACTACAGAACGTGGTTTTCTTTGGATGAGAGAGTGCATCAATAATTTCAGCCATTAAGGGCAGAACCCAATGAATGTTAGACAAAAATAAGTCCTCTTCCATCCAGCATTCCCCAGCTGATGATGCTGGAAACTGTAGTGCTTGTTTCTGGCTAAACATACATAGGATTGTTCCCTAAAGAACACTCAGATCTTTTCTTTATTCCATGATCACCCCATCAGGTAACAGTTTAGACATAAACATTGGGTTATAGCTATTTTCATTGTTCAACTTCTGGTATTGGTTTGAGGTACAGACAGGAGGCTGAGAGTTGTGTGATTCTATAATTTGGTTCCTGTAGAAGGTCCATTCAGAATAATCGAATGGAGTTCTAACTATACATATCTGTTTCTCACCTCACATCCTGAATTTGATTAAATAATCTCTGAGGAAACATGCACTTTCAAAGCTTTTATAAGTGTGGTCCTCGGACAACTAAGAATTGGATTCCTTCCCAAGGGACCCAACTTCAATACAGCTGATTGGATTAAAGCTCATGGGTCTGTCCGTTGGTCAGAAGATAACATTCGATAGCACTGCATTCAGTTTGTCAGTTCTAATCAAAAATTCAAATAGAAGCCACAATGAGAGCTATGCAGTTTTTCATTATTTGTTGAAGAAATTTGGGCTAACTTCTGAAGCAAATATTTTAAATGTAACCTGGCATATGCAAAACAGTATATATTTTGCAACCCAAAACAATTCCTTTTGTTGATATACAAGGGCTGCAGTGCTTTTACTGGTTACATCCTACTGTTTATATGTCTGCCTTTTTGAATGTGGAATATAGTTTTTGTGTTTGCAACCTCAGTACCTATGTTTAAGGGTTAGGGTGTTAAGGAGTCTGTGGACTGTAAGGATCTTGGGGAGCTGTCTTGTAGATGTTTTGAGGCGGGAGTGGATTGAGGCTGCCTGTTGGGTTAAGCTGTCCCTTCACCCATACTCAACTTGTTTATTTGTAAATAAACACAACCATTAGAAAATGTGAGTAAGCATTCAATGATCTCTTTCTAAAAGGAACCAAACACAGATAAGCTGTGACAGATCTGTTTTTGCCTAGAAATGATATGGAACTTATGTGTTGAATTTGAATAAGAAATCAGCAGGAATTGCAGAATTATTCACTGCCCTTTAACTTATTTCTCATCTTATTATGTTTTGACCTCTGAAATGGATTTACCTGACATTGTTACTACTTGATGTACACAAGATACTCAACATATCCAAGATGCAAAATATTTTTTTCATGGCACAAAAATTAAACAGATTCATAGTTGGTTGCATAAGCCAACCCTAACCCTTCACAAGAGGATCAGGGAACAATTTAGGAGGTGGCCCTCCAGACCTGCCCCATTGCAGGTCCAAACATCTGAGGTTACTAAGGTGGAAAAGGCTGATCTAAAGGGCTCCCTCTACAGGAGTGGGCAACTTGTGGCCCTCCAGATATTTTTGCCTATAACTCTCACAGTAGTCAGCTACATCTGGAGGGCATTAGGTTGGGGAAGCCTAGGTTTATAATATGCCAGAAGATTTTACATATTTCCAAATAGCGGCTGTATGTACTCCATAAAGTAAGCCACAAGACCTGAGCAGGGCTTTCAATCCTAGGGTCACCATAAGTCGGAAATGACTTGGTGGCACATAATAAGAGCAAGAGCGGACTCTTTGCCGCAAAAGACTTAGCTCTGTTAACCTCTCTGGACATTATTTTCATCTGTCAGTGTGAGTTGTTTTTGAGACTGATTATACTCAATCAGGCAGTGGCCAACGGATCTCTCACTCCAGCGGGAGCAACCCTTCCACACCCCAGAAGCCCGATGACAAGCGAGCACGCGTACATACCCAGGTAATGCACGCCTCGGCCAAAGCAGCTCCCGCCTCCACTGAACCACCACTAGGGGGATCACAGGATCGGCCCAGTTGGCCCGCGATGGAAATCTTATTCTGGGGGCGGGGACGGGCTTGGGCCGTCGTCGTGGCGATATGCTAATACCACCCCTCTGCGCCGCCGGGCCAACGGGTTGGCAGTGCGCGATGGCGTCAGCGTCAGCACGCGTGACGTAGGAAGGGAAAGAGCCGTGGCCGCTGGTGCTGCTGCTGCTGCTGCTGCTGTTGGGCGAGTGGAGTGGGGGATTTAATAGCAAAAGTTCCGCGCGGAGTGTGGCCGGGGAGCGCGCGCGCCTCGTCGCCAGCAGGTAAGATGACAGCGGTGCGCCTCGCGTTTCTAGGGCCGGCCCGCCGCAGCTGGGGGCCATGGAGCGGGGAAGTTCGCAAGAAGGAGCGTGCTCAGTTTCCCTTGTTGTAGGGGTGGGGTCCGTTATCGTCCTTACCAGTGGGCATTTTAGGAGGCTGCCGAGGCCCCAGCGCCTCAGAAGCGGCTGGAATCGGCTGCTGGTGGGCAGAAGTTCTTGGACCTGTGGGCCCTGTCGACTGGCTCTGTGCCCTGCACAGCAACCCCAGTGTTCGTCCTCTCCTACTCCGCCTCGGCGGGCAGCTGATGCTCGCTGGCTTGTGGAAGTGAGTGGCGAGTACCGCTGCCTCCAACTGCTTGCCTGCCCAGCAGTAAAAGCTGGGTACCTGGCGTTGTTCGGCCGAGGCTTTCAGGTGAGCAAGTGAAGGCAAAGCCTGCTCCTGTCTCTCTTACCCCATCCTTCTTTCTGGGCCATCCGACTGGGAGAAGTATATCCGGCAAAGCTGTCCTAAGTAACCGGGAGGGGAAACAGAGAAGGCCGGGGCTGCGCTTTACAGGAATAGTCTTCTGGCTTTGCTCACTGTTTCTCTGGTCTGGACAGTGCTAAAGAACTGCAGCACTCTTTAGGGGAAAGAGCACGAGCTGCTCTGCCCATTTGCCTTACCTGCAGCAGGGATTGAGCCAGGATCTGCCTCTGTGATGTACAAGTAAAAAGAGTCGGTGAAGAGTAGTTGTCTGATCCTTCCTCTTGCTCACCCACAGGCCAGCCCAAGATGTTTTGCCACCTCAGGTAGAGCAGCAAATGGTATATAACACTTAAGGTCAGTCAAGCTATTTTGGCACTGGGGACAGAAAATCCCACAGGTGTGTTCTATCTTTGGCAGTAACAATACAACAACAACAATAATAAACTAAATAACTATTTGCTGCCATTTATGACAGACCAGATCAGCTGCCTGAGGCAGTTAGTGGGCCTTGGCCTACCCACTGCAATGCTCAGAGAGGGAAGAAGTTAAGCAAACAGGGATGGCAGCCCATGCTTGAACAGTTGCTTTCTCCAGGCTGTGACATAGGGCTCCGTCCTCTCCAGTATACTGCCCAAAGAATGCACAGTCTGGCACCTCAGCCCATTTGCTTGCTCTTTGCAAGTGTAGTGGGATTAATTGCCCTGATGTGTATGAGAGAGGAGGATACCAGGCAATGAAAGTAAATAATTGGTTGGTTCCCCAAAGCTTGGAACAGGGAGATAAAAGGAGGAGTGGATAAGATGTAGGATTGTCTTTCTCTGCCCACCAGTATAGGGAGGGAAGTGCATTTGATTTTAAAATGCTGTGTTTAATAAGAATTCCAAATAAATATAACCAAGTTTATTGTCCTGTGGTGGACCTGAAGAGATCATGTGGTGACAAAAAGTCACTCACATAGCAACAGTGGAGAAAATGTGTGAAAGAACGTGCATTTCTACAGAAATGGCATGAAACAACAGATGTTGATAATGGAAATGTTTTACTACAGGTTTCTCTTTTTCTAATATTTATATTGTATTTTAATGCATTAATATGTACCTTAATGACATGACTTAAATTTTCAGGGATTTTTATATTGTTTCAAGGATCTTTATAATGTTGCTATTGTAAAAAAGGTAGCTTTTTAAAAGTTGGCTTTTAAGTGCTGTATTGTATTTCTAGTATGTTTTATTGTTAAGTTATATTTTTATTGTATTTTTTCTGCTGTTATGAACTGCTGAGAGAGCTTTGGCTATGGGGTGGTATAGAAATACAATTAATAATAAACACCACATGTTCTGAGGTCAGAATGCTTTACAAATCAACAAAATGCACTTCTGATTATGGGCTCTGGTTCTAAAGAACTCTTTCTACACAATTGTGCATAACATATTTTAGAGATACATTGCCCTTTAATAGTTGGGAATTATGATAAAACAATGTTAGAATATAGAATCAATGTTTTGATGAGGAGGCATCTTTGACAGTTGCTATTTCCCGCAACTCTTCTTTTTTAATGTAAGGAAGTCATTTTGGTCATGACTTAATGGGTTCTGTTTCTAAACTCCGCTTTGCTTTTTGGATTGAAGGAATAATAGCTCAGGTTGTTCCAGTGATGGAAGTGACTTTTCCAGTCATGTGAAATGTTTCTTCTTGGCGTTCACGCAGTAACTGGAGAACTTTTAATAGGGTATAGGTACTGTCTCTGAAGCAAGGCACTATGGAAGTACTGTAGCCCATTTTGCACAGAAGACATGGTAGGCATCAATAAGATGATGTATGGTGAAGATCTGCTTCAGTTTTTTCTACCATAATAGAAACTAATTTGTTCTTGTCTGGGCTTTTAGAAAAATAGGATGGATTCACATGCTAATATTATGGGTTTTGTTATGTAGGTGCAGGCTTCTTTTTAAGTTGCATTCCACTAGTGCATGTTCTATGTGCTGCATTTATTACATTTTGTAGCTAGTTCTTTTTTGCAGGCTAAAGAGTGTTGTTATAATTGGTTTTCTTGACATGTGTATTTGTCTTCTATAGGCTCATAAATAATTAAGGTTGCAACCCTGTGCAGTTCCATTGAATTCAAGCGTATAGACTGGGTTGTAGCTCAGTTTGGGAGCACATGTTTTGCATGCAGAAGGTCTTAGCTTCAGTCCTTGGCATCTCCAAGTCCTTTCCATCTCCTTGGAAAGTATCTTGCCTGAAAACCTGGCAATCCATTGTCATTCAGTTTTTGTCTGATTCTTATGTTCCCAGTGGGGCTTATTTCTGAATAGACATTTATAGAATTCCACAGTAAATGCTGCAGAGTTGAGACCAAAGATAGCAACATTACATTTTATTGAGGAGGAAAATCAACACAAATTTTAATTCTATTTGGTTTATTTGGGCTTGTTGCCCTAATGTTTCTCAGCTCCTCTATCACATAACTTTTCCTACTAGCGCTTGCTACTTTTGCCCAGATTTCAAAATCGCTATTGTAAATTCTTCAGAATTAAAATTAATATTTGCAGATAGAGTTTTGTGTGTGTTCAAATTCTAGGATGGAGGCTTCACCTGGTTTGCAAAAAGAAATGAAAGAAATAACATAGAGGGATCATCCTTTTGCGATATGAGCAGCCATCTGTGATATGAGACATATTTCCAGCTGGCAGTACTACACAGCTTTAAAATATTGATTTCTGCGATTCAAAGTTAGATTAGGAAGATGGTTAATTCTTCCTAAGAATGCAAAAATAGGAAATGTGTGTGGAATGCACAGGAATCCCTGGAAATGGTGGAGAGTGGGGGTGGGATAGGACTGGAGGCATGGTAATACTGGATTTGATTATATTAAAAATAAGGTTCCTTGTGAAGAGGGAATACTGGATACTTATAATATGTTTGTTTGTGATAATTGTTTGTTTACTTATATCAAACTGAGGAGGGGTTATATGGAAGAAGGTAGATAGGCAATGTTGTTATGCTAGTTTTACCACAGCATCAGCACCAACAGACTTCAGATACAGTTAAGAACATAAGAAAAGCCACACTGGACCAATCCATTGGTCCATCCAGGCCAGTACTATGTTCACAAATCAACTACCCACATGATCCCATAAGCAGGATGGGTAGAAGAGTTCTATCTGCCCAAGCTCCTCAGCAACTGGTCTGCACAGTTATACTACCTCTGATAACAGAGGTGGCACACTGCCAACAATACTGGTAGCCATTGGTAGTCTTTTTCTCCTAGAATTTGTCCATTCCGCTTTTAAAACTATTCAAATTGGTGGTCGTCATTGCTTCCAATAGCAGTGAATTCCAAAGCTGCTTGCAAGTAAGTTCAAAAACTTGATCTCTCTCCCACCATTTTCCTGGTAATATTTAAACTATATTTCATATGTGTAAGGTGACTCACGTATAAGACAAGGTTAATATTTTGGGCTGTTTTTCTGGTGTTTGTCATATGTTGGGCAAATAAGATGACCCCCAAGTTTTGCTTTGTTATTTTCGTTTTCAAGGGTGGTCTTATACACTGATATACACAGTCACTGTTTCCTCCAGATTCTACAGAAAGAAATAGGGTGTGGTACAAAAGCTGTGTCCACACATAATTACAAGCCATGACAGGAATAGCTTGTTATTTTTCATGAACTCAGAAAGCATGGTGGAGAGCTGCATGTTTGGGTTCCTTGAATTCCCATGGAGAAACAAGGTTTCCATGCTTCAGCATTGCTTGCCATTATGTGTGAATTCAGTTAGAATGTTTTTCCATAGTTTCCCTGTTTCTGCACTTGAGTTTGGTGGAAAGAGCAGCTGTGGCAGCAGCAGATGTTCCCGTCTCCATTTTTTAATGTCCTGTTCGCAACTGCTATGGCTGCAGCGGCCAAATTCTGGCTGCCTTGCACTGCTTTTTCCCTCTGTCTGGACTTATGCTTTGGAATAGCAGCAGCAGCAGAAGGGCATTGCACAGCACCATCTTCAGCAGCAGTGACCTTGGAGACAGGCATGCTTGGCACTCCTGTCTGCTTGCTGCACTTTGTAGGAGTGGTGCTCTGAAAAGGTGTTCTCCTTGGGGAGCCAACATTGTCTTCTTGTGAAGGCCGCTTTGCGCAAGAGGAGCATGCTGGCTGAGTGTGGTCACAGCCTTCGGGGCAATTGCCATGAGAAGCTCAGGTCTCCTTCTCTCTCCCCCACCCTCCCCACTGCTCTATCTTCACACAGGCATTCCTAAGGACTCCCAACAAGCCCTGCTGTGTCCCCCCACTCCGGCCACAGCTGCATGACAAACACATTCTTTCTGATCTGCCAGGATTTGGGATCCTAATCTGATGCTTTAACTACTATTGCAACTGTGTGAGTTTGCACATCATGCTAAGTCACCCTGCAAATAAATTCTGCTGTGTGGGTTCTTTGCTGAACAACCCAAGACAATTGGGTTTGCTCTGGCTTATTCAGCCTCTCCTTTCCCTTTGATCATCTGACTGGCTCCAGCATGTATCCTAGGAACATTTGCAGCAGAATCTCCATCACCCAGTATATTAGCAGCTTTTTTACAATTGGGCTGCTCTGTGTTCACAGTGTGTTTTATCTCTGCTGACTCTTGTTGGAAAGTTTTTCCATCTCTCCCTTACCCTTTGCCTGCCTATACCTGCTTGTATTTTTTAATAAACATTATAAAACTTTTCATGTTCATTTCTGTTTTTTATTAGCGCACTGCTATCTTCACCTGCCTGTGATATCCAGTTCCCCACTTTCCTCTCTGAAGTAGCTCTTGCTCTGTATCCCACTCTCTGCACTCTGACGCACCCTGTGGCAGTTTGTAGCAAACCCTCTTCAGTTCTTTAATGAAACTGCTTAGATTCAGCCTATCTCCTGACTTTGTTACTTTAGATGTGGAAATCTCATTCTCACGCTATCATGTCTTTCCCCATTTTGCCCCACAGAATCTCATCCTGTGGCCCAATTTCCTAAGCACTTTTTCTACTGAAACCTTCCTCATTTCCTGCTGTGTCATCCCTACAACTGTACCATTCTATTTTCCCTGAAGAAAAACCTTGTGTACTGCAACTTCAAAGGTTGTTTATTGAGAAGCAAGAGATTATGGCTGCTTCTGTCACTTTTAAGAATGTTAAGAATAGCTAAAATCCCACTTTTTCTTGGACATATGCTATTAGGCATTGCTTTTATGAGTGGTGCAGATGGGATGGGTTTCTAGTTCTAAATGGAAAATAGAAGGAATAGAGCTATTGTCTTGTGGGGTGTGGTGCATTTATAGAAAAGAAATTTCTGAGAGAGCATGTGGGACTTACACAGGGAATTATTCCAGCAAGTATAACATATATTAATGGGAAATGTACTTATGCAGATTTGAGTTTAAGTTATGGTATGCACATGGGTAATGAGTCCAGATTTACTCAGAGGTTTCTGGTCTTCTCCAGAGCTGCTGATTTCGGTACGAGATTCAAGGGAAGCAGTGGGGGTGTAATTGCTACTGATGAAAGTGACATTTTTGGGGGCCCTGGCCCTGTTAGTTTGGGGTTGTCTGAATGAGTGCACCCCTCCCCCAAACTGGCAGATGTAGTGCAGGATTGTAGTGACAATTACATCTAGTATGAGGCCTTCCACATCTAGAAGTGCATAAATGGAGTGCCACTGTACTTTTAAGTAGCCGAAAGATTGCTCTACAGGGAGTCTAGAATGACTGTGGCAGTAAAAAAAAAAAAAAAATCTTTTTGACTGTTCTTGCAGTGTCCTTGTACAGTGTCACAAGCCACACTTGAAGTACATAAGCTTGAACTCAGCAAATGAGGAGGTACATGGGCAGGCTGTTAACCATAAAGTGGGGTTGGTGAAGAATTTGTCTGTGGCTAGCTTGTCTTCCAAAGGCATGTTTGAGAAAATAGTTGTGGCACACCTTCTCTCTTCTTCAGAATCCGCAGCTGGCTGGAGAGCCAGCAGTCACCTCTGTACAACTCTTCACCCTTCATTGGAGGAGCTAAAATGCATATATGAGGAATCCTCAGGCTCTTTGTTAGATACAAAATGCAAGCTATGGAGGAAAAAGAGAAAAGTCAAACAATTAGGTCAGATATAGTGGCCATGTGGTCTTCAGTTTAAACATAAGATGCGTCCAGATGGGTTTTTAAAATTATGCTGTTGTTCTTGGTTCATGGAATTTTACAGAGGGCTAAGACATAGTCTTCCATTAGTAATCTCCTGTGTTTCCCCATGGCTTGCTTCTTCCATTTTTATCACAGAACAGTGCTTTTTAATTGTTGTGTTAGGAACCCTCCATTTGGAAACATCCTCAGTCTCAAAATGAAGATAGCAGGCTGAATAACTTAGCTATCACTGGGTATTACAGGTATCAGATTACACCTAGCATCAAGGGATGAAGAAGCATTGGCTAACACATATTTCTGAAAAAAAAGAAAAGTGAGAAGTCTGTCTTGCCCTGGGCAAAATTCACAGTTGCCTTGGTAGGCAGAGAGCAGACATGAAAAGAAACATGGCAGTCTATTAAGAAACCTATGGTCTTCTTCTGCCAGATGAAAGGAACCTCATACTGAAAAAAATGCTGCCCTTTACACGAATCTGCCCTCTACAAATCTGCTTAATTCAGCCTTTATTGTGAGCATTCCAGCCTTCTCAGTATACAGGGAAAACTTGGATATTGTTTTGTTGATTCATGATGAAGTAGAAATATATATGACATATAATCTTGACCCTACAAATGTTTGCTTGGCTAAGCCTCAGCAAGGTCAGTAGAATTTACTTTATGGTAAATGTTCCTAGAATTGCAACCTTGGACTTGTTCTAGTTTTTCTGGTGACTTGTAATGCATGAAGGCAAAATATGTTTTGCTCTCTTGCAGCTTTCTTCCACGGGGGACTTCCTTCATGCTGACATGGTAACTACAGGTTGGCTCTCACCAACAAGTGAACAGGAACAGCTGCTTCAAAGAGGTAACCGTGCCTTTTAAAGAATGTAGTTTGCAGTGGTTTTAAAATCTGTTTTGGGCTTGTGTACACAAGTATACTGAATGGTTCTCTAGTTCATGCAGAAATTGGTTATTTAAAAGTCCAAACGTGAGATAATAGCACTATTTATGTTTTCAGATGGATTATGGATGTTAAATATATAAACCTCATGATAGGAACAGATTTCAATTTTTAGTTCAAGTTAATTATGGCACAGTGATGCTTCTGAAGATGTATGATAACACTCTACTTCCAGTATCTGTTTTAGACTAGAACTGAATATTCTGGAGTATAACTTAAGTATTGTGGGGATCATGCTGGAAATATCACCACTGATATTTCCCTTCTCCCTTCATTCTATTTTTTGAGAATAAAAGAATTATACTAAATTACTAAATTACTAAATTTCTAATTTAGTAGTAAATTTAGTACTAAATTACTAATTGGTACTAAAGTAAAATATTATAAAGTACTCAATCCTTGAAATATTTCCAAGCTACTGTCTTGCAAAGATTGTATAGTAAATTGTATGCAGTTATATAGCCAACAAAAATTTGGATGTGTTGCAACCTGTCCTTGAAAAGTTTAACAGATTTGTGTACAAAGCTTGCCCAGTTACTTTGGCTGAGGCTAGGCTGTGGTTTTTTGGTACAGAATACAAGTTGTGTATTTCCCTGTCTTTACCAGCTCTTGTCTTTTCAGCCTCCATGTGGAATTATTCCTAAATGAGGACAGAATACTGTAGTGGCTGTGTTACACTTTGTTGATATTTAGGGCTTTTTGACAAAGCCAGTTCATCATTTTAGTAATGAAGCAAAAGTACTACCCAAGTAAAGGAGGTAGGTACTATGTTTCCTGGAGATTTGGGCAATCTTGGGTGTTTTTAAATTGTACTGACCCAATGCTTCTTCTTGTTTGCTGAGGGAACTAATGTCTCAGCTTCCTTGTTTTGTTCCATATGGGGCTTACCTGGGCAGAATCAAGTATCTGAAACTTAGCACGAACCCAATTTTGAATAGTTAAAGCCCTGCTTTTAAAGTATTATTTTGATATCTCATTGTCTACAATATGTAGGTATTCAGCACATGGTAGTAATTGTATTAAATATGCTTCGTCAGAAGTAAAGAACATATGAAGCATATTCTGTCACTTCTATAGTGAAATGTTGTTCTTTTGTGGAAGCATAGCTACATCTACAAGTTCACTGAGCACTTGTATTTTCATTGGTATTGGAGGAATCACCTGCTTCTTTTCCTGGAGTTAGAGCATCCTAATTCCATTTCATCAATTCTAACTCCTCTTCATGACCACTTACTTGAAAAAACATGCAGTGGAGCACAAAACAAAACCAGTCCCTTCACATAGAGAATTATCGGATCAAGGAAAGGGCTGGGTTAGATGGATACTGCCTCTAATAGAGCAATCAGGGACCGATTAAACATAGCGTGTGAATGTATGTGGCATAGATCTGACAAGTCTTGACTTTTTAAACATACAATAATGTTGGGAGATTTAGCTTTCTACATTAGGCATTTATTGGGCACTCTTGAATCCCCACTCACAGTACCATGCTTTGCATGCTTTACAATGTTGTCAAGGAACTCTACCATTCTTTGCAACCATTCATGAGCTTTTTTCTTTTTAGCGGAAGGAAACTCTTTTTTATTTGTGAATGGTAGCATGAAACTTTCATATATTTGTGTTATTCTGCCATATCACAGTGCTGCCTAGGGGTTGTATAATGGAACATATAAAGGGAGAGAGAAAAAACATGCATAAAGAAGCTGATCTGAATCCTGCAAAAAATCTGGAAGCCAAAACCTAGATAAAATGACAGGTTAGTCCTGTTGAGGTGTTCATTCTGCAGGGATATTCGGACTGCACTCATTTCCCCACTGATGAATCTCTTCCAGGGCCATATGGAACAACAATATATTTATATAGTGCTATCTGACACTAATCCAACAGTAACATATAGTGTTGCTAAATTCTTCACGGCTGTGATGGGTATCCGAAGACAGATCCTGGGGGAGTGGTGCTCTACCTAATTGGACAAGGACAAAGTCTGGGACTGTCACTGATTTAAGATGACTGATATTGTGTCAAAGTATTTATTAATCTGAGTGGAGTTTTAATATAGATAATCTTTTATTTATTTTCTTCTTTTTAAAATCTATATATGTATTGAATGGAGCTGGTCTTTGACCACAATCAAGTTTTTTATCTATCTAAAGTGACAGATTAAAAGTCAAATGTAGAAAAGCCTATTATGATTTAAATGGAGTAATAGAAGGGAAAAGGGAAGACTGTACTCATTCCATACCAGCTGTTTTTATGCATGGTACAGGTCCCCCTCAACTGATCTTATTCCATACCCTTTCCACCCCATGGAGTTTCAGATGAATATTTATTATTTTAAATTGATCAGTGGGATCATACTGTTGTTTGTATGTTTTAATTTTCTTGTTGGAAAATTGCTATTAGATTCTGAGGACAGTTGGTTGAAACATATCCAAAACAAAATTTTCTTTTAAAATCCTAATAATAATAGGAACTTTTTAATTCTGTGAACTACTATACTATTGGGGTGAATTATATGTTACATGAAATATTTGTGATTGGTTGGATACCCCATTTTTTCTTGTTTTAATGAAATGCAGCTGCAAAGGGCTGCCACTGATTCTACCAGATTTGGGATCGGAGGGATACTTTCTCGGCACCTCCTTAGTAATCAAACAAGCCCATTACTTGTCTGTGGGGTAAAATGCAATGGCTATATTTGATTGCGGAAAACTGCATGGAGAGGCAGAATGTTGATTGGGGAAAACTGCATGGAGAGGCAGAATGTTGATTGGGGAAAACTGCATGGAGAGGCAGAACATTTACTTCCCAGAACTAGTATTCCATTCAGATCCATCACTCCCCTACAGGAGCTGCTTTTCCTTTACAAAAAAAGTGACTAAATCCTTGGGCAACTGGCAGTTGATTTGGTCTTGCTCCTTCCCTCTGTTTTTGTATGAGTAAGAGGGATCCCTTCCTGCAACAGCAGGGCTGTCAGAAGGACCTGCATGCATAAATGCATCCTTTACCCAGCATTCATGTGAAGAAGCATGGGCCTGAAATATTTTGTTACATTTTCTATGGGTATGAATTACAGTGGAATGACCTTTCTCATCCTTGCTGAGGCAAGCAGGATTACTGTGCTTTTCGCATGGAAACAGGCAAAAGGAGGGGTGGTCAGATGACTTGTCATTGAAATGGTCGATACTAGTATTTTTTAGTAATGCCATTGGGAAGTTGGGGAGATTGTAATAGAAACCTTACTGACTTCTGGCGCCTACAAAACTGTATTGTTTTTCTTTAAAAAAAAAACGCTTAAATTAGTTTCAGGAGTCTTTCCCCTCCCCCCCCCATTTTTTATTTTTTTTTAGACCAAAAAACTCCATAAATACAATACATCATAACAATACTATAACATAACAAAAACACAATAATAAAAGGTAAATGATAAAGTGCCCCCACCACCCCAGAGACCAATGCTACCACCATTCTCATACTATAATGATTAATAATATATAATATACCTCAATTATTTCCAAATCCCCTACAGAGGTTCATATACTCTTGACTGGGTTTACAGCCTTTGCCTTCTATCGGTACTGCTTTTACAAAATCTTCCCAGATTTCATTATATTTATTTGCTTTCATTAATCCTCTTTTAATTTTTATTTCTGTCATCAGTTTATCATTAATTACTATTTCTATATTTCCTTATACCATTCATGCCTTTGCAAAACCCAATTTTGTTTCCAATATTTAACTATCACTAGCCTAACTGCGATTATCATACTTACAATCAATTCTTGCTTAGCTTCATTTATATCTTGTTTTTCTATCATCAGTAATAACACCATTCTTAGTCTATATCTAAAATTTCTCCAATTTCCTTAAATACCATAATCCAAATCTTTTATATGTTTTCACAATCCCACTAAATATGTTTATAAGTTCCGATCTCCAACATATATTAGAATATTTGTCATCAATTTGATTTAACTTAACTGGTATTAAATACCATCTCCATATCTCCCTGTATCCATGCTCTTTATTTTTAACTGACATATTCTTATATACTCTTCTGTTCCAAATATTCTTCCAATCCTTGTCTTTTATTTCACCTACATCCATTTCCCAAATTGATTTTAAACTTTTTGTCGGATCCCCTAACTCCATTAATATCCTATAGATTTTGGCAATTCTTCCTTTACTTGTATATTCTTCCTCAGTCTCACATTCTTTTATGATCATTTCAAATTTTGTTAATTGCCTTTCTTCCTCTTTAAATTTATCCTCCATCTTTACCCATTTTTCTAATTGAATTAAATTTATCCAATTTAAATTAACCTCTGGCAATATTCTCCTTAATTGTAATATATTTTTTATCTTATTTTTCCAGTCTTTCCATATATATATATGGTTATTTTTTAATTTAGTTTTCCAGTCCTTTAATTCTGTTTTTGGAAATTTCTCCATTTCGACCACTGGTGTTAGCAGAGAAATTCCTGGGATTAACTGTTGTCTCCATTTTTCCCATACTTCCATCGTATTTTTTAAAAAGGGATTTTGAATTCTTTTAATAATCTTTTTAATATCCTTTTTAAACTAATATGTCTCTAAATGATCACTTATTTCCCTTAATTCTTTTAATTCGATATTACTCCATATCAGTGCTTTTTTTTGTAAAAAAAAAAAAAAGGTGCCGGAACTCACGTCGCCACCAGCAGTAAGCACTCAGCGCGTGACCACACACACCAATCCCAAGCCAAGCAGCGTCCCAAGCCGGGCGGTGTGGACACAAAAGCGGCCCACAGGCACTATATTAATGATGTTTGCTGCTGACCTGCTACGCCGACAGGCGATTCAAAATCACTTTGTAAAATCCATTGGAAAAAAAGGTGCCGGAATGCTGTTCCGGTGCGTTCTGTGACAAAAAAAAGCCCTGCTCCATATTAATTCTTTATTTTGGGCTATAATATCTGGAACTATCTTTAATTGGTTTGCAACCCAATACTTTTTAACATCTGGAATGCCCAGCCCTCCTTTTTTTTGGTGATTCATACCATAAGTTTCAGGAGTCTTTATTATTTGGAGATGTATTAATATGTTTGTGTATACACACACATCTTTGAAGAGTCAGGATACCCAGAGTCTGTTCTAGTTAAGGTATATTTTGCCATAAAGGTCAGGTTGTTTTCCAGGGAAGAATGAATAAGATGGATGATGAATTCTGCTGGTGTAATGCAGTCTGGTTTGCGTTTGTGATTATTGGCCTTGTTCAAAAGGCTACAGTCTCTTACTTCTGGTTTCATGTTTATACCTATAAGATGTTCATAAGTTTTAACAATCTGTGTGAAAGAGTGAAGTTCAAAGGGCTTGTTTTGAAAACTGGTTGCTTATCTTCTCTGCACTGCTAAGGTTTGGTATATTCATAAGGGAGTGGTGCTGTTTCCACATCATTTCCACAGTAAAAGTGTTGCTGTGATTTTTATTTCAAAAGCTCTGTTTAGGAAGTGTGTAAGCTTGAATGGGTTTTGGGAAGTCAGCCTCATCCATTCGAAAGAGGAAGGCTCTTGCAACCCCGTCATCACATGTGTCTGAATAATTGACTGTAAACATCATCACTGTTCCTTGGTGTCTGAAGCAACGTTTCTCACACAACCCCGTTCTAAAACTGTATTGAGAAAGGGCCAAGAATTTGAGTCCTGTCATGAAGCAGTGGCTGTGCTATTTCCTTGGCCAGCAATTCCGTAAACACTCAAGAGCAGGTGGCACTTGCAGAAGCAGAACATTAGTGCAGTATACAAAATCACATGCTCTTTTCAGATGCTACAGGCCTTTTGCTGAACTGGCCTTGTCGGTGAGGTGCTATTTTCATGTTTTTGTTATACAATGAAAAGGGTGTAGGCAAGAGGGTATGTAGGGTGCTGGGTTATGGTGTGGATGTATTGCTTAGAAGCAATAAAATGAGACCTTAATTCTGTTTGCTCAGCATTTGAAACAGGAGACTATGTATTAGGGACTGCAGGGATCTCAACTGAGGATTTGTTGGAGTGATATCTAGTCTATTTCTAATTAAGTTGTTTGTTTGAACCCATGTACCTTGACTAAATGTTAAACATAATGAAAGATGAACATCATATGACATGGAACTGCCCTTTCAAGTCTTTTCTTTCAAGTCAATTGAGTTAATTTCTATGGGCATCAGTTTTCTCAATGCTTTACATACTATGGGTATTCATAGTTAATTTGAAAAAAATATGTAGGGTTTCATAGAAAGCATTTGCTTTTTGTTTTATTTCTTGTGTATTCCTGCTTCATGACCTATTGATTGATTGACCAAAAAAATCCCTAAGGTACATAGAGTTTTCAGTATTGTTTTGGGAAAAAATGTGGTTCTTTTGTTGTTGTTTTGAATGTAAATTAAATGAAGGTTACTCATTGAGTGTCCAGCATATGCACTTTAAAGTTAGAACCATCTATGTTATCATCCTAACATGTTCCATCCTTCTTGATTAATGTGCTTGTGAGGAGATGGCTGCTTAGGCTGGAATGTCCTTAATGCTTACCTGGAAGTAAGTCCTCTTGGGGGCTTATTTCTGAGTATAGAAGTAAGTATAGAATTGGGTGGCAAGTGTAGAATTGTGTGGCAAGAATCATTAATGAATGCTTCATTAATTATTGTTGTAAGTATCTTTTGTTATCTGACACTTGGTTTTAAGATTTCCCCCCATGCTGACAGCTTACATGTTTCTGTCAAATGCACAGGCATTTGCATTTGACTGTATGTAGTCAAAGGCCATTGTAATAGAATAATTATGTATAAGCAAAATTTAAAACACATGAGTTCAATAATAAAACAGAAAATATTATAAAATAAAATGCAAAGATCACCTTTACACACTGAACCATACTACTGTGGTGAATATAAGAAATAAGAAAGGAATGAGCCCTACATTATATACGAATTCTGTATTTATATATTAGAGCTATGGAAATTGAACAGGAGTGTTCTTAGCTGTCACAGCAGATAGGGCTATCTTGTTCCATCACGAAATTCTGCAATGTTTGGTCTGAATAGTGCTGAAATACATAGCAGATTTTTTCCCTTAGAGTCCAGATAAAAAAGGGCAAAATGACAAATAATCTTTTGCATTTACAATCTGCTTACAACCGGATAGATGTTTTTCTCTGCTAGTGGGAATTCCTAAGTGTTCCTTCTTTCTATCATTTTTGATCAGCTGAGATGGCCTTCTTGCTAATGCCATCTGTGTATCCCAAATGTTAACAGCAAGGGAATATTGTATGGTGTTCTTGTACCTCTGTTTGGGAATCCTTTTTCTCTTGAGGTGTGAGTACTTTCCAGAAGAAACTGCTTTGCTTGGACTGTCTTCCAGTGATTAGGATCAATGTTTTAAGGGGTAGGTGGTTTAGTGAATGTTTTAACTTAATTTTATTATACTTGTTGCTAAATTTCTAAGCTTCGCAAAGATTAGGGAAACTGTTGTCATCTCCCTGTTACTTTTGTTGTTCCTGTGAGGTTTTTAGTACTGACCACTATCTTTGGCAGGATGGAAGGTACACTGGATTTTGTTATCACTTGGCACTGCCTTGTTGGCCTTGATACCATTATTTGTGCACTTTGCAATTGCTTTTGCAGTGGGGGAGAGATTCAAATTCTCCTGTCTTCAAATACAATGTAGGTTTGTGCACTCAAATTCCAGTGAATCTTATAGGCATTTGAGTAGTCATAACACTGCAGAGGCATGTCAACTCTGTTGTTCACAAGTTGTTTTGTTCTACAATCTGAAAATGTGTTTTTCTGCCAGACAGGAAAGTGTCGGTGTGACTGGTAAGCAAGGTGGGAAAATGCAGCATGTACATTTTAAGTGTCCCTGAGCTCAGCAGTCTCAAACCATCTGTGGAGGGGGCAAGAGACTTGCTAAACAGCAGTCTTGGGTGACTACGGACTAAAATACTGCTAGTACACAGGTGAATTGTTGCTTTGGTTGGTGGTATTTGTGGATGTGTCTAGAAGAGCAAAGAGAGCAAGAAAAGAATCAGGGAGATTCTGGCTGAAGGCACTTCAAAAATTGAGTTCCTTTTATATGAAACTTCAGACTAGAATACAAAGCACTGGCTGCTTGCACAAAGATGTAAGTTTAGGTTTCATGGGATATAGAAGAGCAATGACTAAAGAGCATGTTATACAGCAATAAATCCAGAATTTATCTGTTGTTTGCAACATTAGATATATTGATCAGTAATTAGATATTAGTATAGTATTATGTATTTTATCAGTAATTTTAAAATAATGTTTATTAAGAAACTGTTAGGCTAAATTATATTGTATAATGTAACATACATGTTCATATTTGTATAAGTGAAATACAGTTCTATAATCTCATATTGTTTATCTGCAGGATTTTTATATAAAGGACTACTTTATCAGTATTTTTATCACCAAGCATTTAAAAGGATTGCCATGCCTTGATTACATTCTGATTGTCTGGCTATCTCAATATTTTTTTCTTTAAAGATTGTTAAAATTATGGTATTGTTGCAGGATATGCAGAATGGAAATTTCCAACATCAAAAAAGAATGGAAAGTTTTAACATTTCTTAACTAAAGTAGAAAGTAGTTTACTATTCTTTGACTTTAAAGCATCATGTTCCAGAATTTCCTTGAT
Organism: Varanus komodoensis; assembly: GCF_004798865.1. NCBI lineage: Eukaryota > Metazoa > Chordata > Lepidosauria > Squamata > Varanidae > Varanus > Varanus komodoensis. The sequence continues at coordinate 125,914,812 of NW_025335268.1, forward strand.
GGATTATTGTAGACAATAGTTTAAAAGGCATTTATCTTTTTATGGATGCCACGAAACATTCATACTTGGAGCACTTGGGTACCTAATTCTGAAAGGCAACTAAAGAAATAAGCTAGTTGTTTATTTGTTCCTTTTTATTATGCCTCTTTTTTAGTGCAGGGAGGTATATTTTGTATTTCTTGTAATTTGGCACAAGGTTTGCTTTTCAATGGAACTTTTTTCTAGCATTCCACTAGACCTTAGAGTTCATTAGCCTCTTCTTGGCACAAGGCTGGCTGATAGCCTGACCTTTAGGATTTGTTCTGTCAGGCAGCTTTTTCATCCTAGTAAGCTGCAGATGTGTTGGATTACAGTTCCCAGCATGCCCTGGCAGCTATAGAGTCTTCCATAATTATGATTGATCTGCATCTGAATAGGAAAAAAACATGATTTTCTCTCATTTAATGTCTAATCTGACAAAATGAACTGCAGCTTTTAAAATCAAACCTTATAGAAAATAGGTCTGCTAGATCATTTCCCTTTTCTCCTCACAATTTTAAATTGTTTCTCATATTCCATCTTAACTGCCTATAATTGCTAATGTGGCAATGCCTAGTAACCAAGGACAAAACTGCTTGGTTAGTTGGCCTGGCTGCTACCTCTGTTAATATGGAATAGAAAGTATCCTAGCTGAAGGTGTATTTGCTATGGAACTCATGGATGTATACCCTAATGCAGCCAGGTTAATGTTTTTGGTTCCATTGAAGTAGTTTGAGGCTGGTACTGAAACTATAGTTCAGAGTTCTGAACTGATGTAGTGGAACTGTGGATAATCTTAGAACAATTCTACTCTGTAGTTTTCAAATTCGCAGCCTCTCCACTAAAGTGGAAGTGATGGTGGGAAGTTGATCCTTTGACAGGCTGACAGAAGCACTTTATTATGTAAGCAGTCCACATTTGAGCAGTGGGGGGTTTGGAGACCCTTTTTCTGTTTTCTTTCTCTCAGATGCTTGCCAAGATGTTGTCTCTGCTATTGTTCCTGTGGCATGGATGGATGCTTGTTTCTGCTACCTGGAATGAATCTGCCATCCCTGTAAGGCTGTGGGCCTGTTCACCAAAAGGAAAAGTTGCTGAATCAAAGTTGCTATGCCGTATGCATGGATTGTATGCAAACAGATCCAACCATGCTGTGTTCCAGAACCTGTACATGTTCCATGCTGCCTCGGACTTGATCAGCTGTCACTGGAGAGACTTAGCCAATTGTACACTTAAGAGCAGCGGAGAAATTGGACATTTTTGTTATGACATGCAAAAAGATAATTTGAGTTTTCGCATACCTGTTTCTTGCCGACCTTTGCCTACACACTTGGACTCTCATTCAGTCAGAAGTAACTTCACCCAGGATAGTTTATGTGAAGTTGCCCTAATTTCTGCTGCTGTATGGAAACCTGGTGCACAGTTGCATGTAAGAGTAATTGTTGGGACTCAGAACATTAGGTTTCCTGGAGATCAGTTGCAGCTGTCTTTGATTTCACCTTCAGGAAATAACAGCACTTACCTAATTGTGAACTGGGAATTACAGGAGTGGGAATTAAAGGGAACTGACTTAATTAGACAAGGTCCACCAGATTGGGTAGTGCCAATCAGGGGAACATACTGTGAGCAGCACATGTCCTCAGTTAGGTTTCAATACTATGGGTATATTTCTATTACAGAGGAAATGAGTGAGCAAGGTTTGTATCGGGTGGAAATGGGTTCTCAAAACAAAACGGTTCTTAATTTTAACCCACTGATCATGAACCTTCTCCCACTACGTCATATGATGAACCCCATTGTTGGGTCTCATGTACTAAAACTGGATCAACCTGAGCAAATCGTCATGCACCCCCAGACCTCTCTGAAGGAGGTGCAGATTCATTTTGAGGGCTTAAATGTGTCACAGAGAGTGCCTCAATGTGCTCCCTTCCTTGGGGTCAGTCACAGAGGTTGGGTGGAATGGGTTAAAATGTGGGAAAGACCACACCAGGGGGGAAGAATTAAAAGGGAATTCAAAGATTGGCTTGGGCCCTTGGGAGCAGCAGTTTCCTTCATAGATGCTGCCAACATAGAAGTATTAGCTAATAAACTTTCATATTCCACAAAACAGATAGGGAAGTTGACTGCCCCATTAACTAAATCTTTCTTGCAACTTACAGAACATCCAAGAGCTATCAGTAAAGTGCTTCCAGTCTGGGAAGAAATGTTAGAAAATGACAGCATTATGATAGTGTCTGGAATTCAGTCCCTCCAGAACAATATTTCATTGGCTCTAGCGTGTGAACAGGCACAAGCAATCACACAGAATGTAGTCATGGGAATAATTCGAGAGGCTAAGGCAGGAAAAATTCCTATGGAGGTAACAAATTTAATTCGGCCAGAGCTTACCAAAGGTGAAATAGCTTTAGAGGCTTGGTGGAGGTTGCTAAATGCATCGTATGATTCCACTCAGAATATTTTGCGACTATTCTTAATCACAGTAGAAGCTACCCAGATTATTCCAATCTATCCAGTAGTTCCCTTGGGATTTCAGCTTGACAAGGATTTGGTCATGTATTCCAGAGACTTGAATAGGTGGGCACACATGAAGGATGGTGAGTGGCAAACAGTTAATGTGCAGGGTTGTGTAAAAAGGGAAAACTTGGGTTTTGTATGTGATGATAACAGTTTACAAGAACACCATGAATGCTTCTCCCCTCAACTTGTAAATAGTTCTATTTGCTCTTTTGATGTAATCCAAGAAGAAATGTCTACTGTTGTGTATACTGGGAAGGGGTGTATTTGTGTAAGAACCCCATGTGAGTTTGTTATCATTAATGGCCTAGTAATTCAACCAATGCTGCCTTATATTAATCGTTGTTTTTGCAATATTAGTGTGATTGTAGGATGTGATTTCCAATTTCGGGTACCTGTTTGGACTGTGAAACATATGAAGGCTTATCCTGCTTTGTATAGAGAAATTTCTCCTATTTCTCTTGGCCTTGGCCTTTCTACCCTGAAAAATCTGCTTTCTCATCCTTCCCTCAAGCAGGAATTGTTGAAACTCAGAAACATGGGTGAAAATGCTACTCTGGAGATTCACCACAGCAATCAAGAGATTGCCCAGATTGTAGCCACAGTTAAGTCAGCTGGAGACCATGCCTGGTGGGAAGTGCTTCTTGGATGGTCACCAAGTTCTAATGCTGTACTCAATATTGCCCTCCACCCAATTATAGTGATTTTAATCTTTCAAGTGGCACTGGTGATTGGTTTGTTGGTACTTGTTGGGTGGATGAAACGGCAAGCACACAGACTCCATGATCTAGAGGACCAGATACATGCTCCCAAAGCAAGGTTGTAAAGAAGATATTTACCAGAGCAAGACATTTTCTTGACATTCTCTGCTCTATCAACAGGGTAACTTTTTCTATATAACCTCTATTTTTGCCCCTTCCCAGCTCCACTTGGATTTTGTCTCTCAGTTTCCATCTTGTCTGTTCGTAGTTCTGGATTGCCTGCTTCCATATATCCCTAGCCACCCATTAAGATCGATCTGGGACGTTCCTCTTAAAGAACCATCTCCTAGAGAGGTGAGAGGGATGCTGGCTATCAGAAGGGCCTTCTTGACAGTGGCATGCCACCTCTGGAATAGGCTCTCCAAAGAGATGTGCCTGGTGCCATCATTCCTAGCATTTTGGCACCTGGCAAAGACTCACCTTTTCTGCAGTTATTTTAATTTTAAAGGCTATCTGATTTTAAAGTTGACCCCATGTTTGGTTTTAGTCAATTTTAGTTATATTGTTTGATTTAATGTTTGATATTATATTTTAATCTCAATATATTATCTCTCATATCTGGATTATGTTGTTAATATGCTTTGAATTATGTTGATATAATGTTATTGTTTTTAGAATGATGTGTTGTTTTTATATTGTGAGCCATGCAGAGAGCCCAGATATGGGTTATTGTAGAGGCATATACAATAAATGAATGAATGAATGTTGCTTAACTGGGAACTAAGGTAGCAGCTAATGATAAGGAAACTTGACTGCTAGGACTGGCTGCCATCCTCTTTTAACATGAAAATGAGTTAGCTCAGGGCACCTAACCCTAAGTGCCCTACGCTATTAAATTTTTGAACTTTGGGATGCACAAAAGCCCAAATCCCTTACAGTCAGGACAACACACTACTACTTACTGATAGTGACTAAAATTCTTCATGTTTAATGACCTTCCACCTAGTATCAAACACACTTATCCAGCCTCTAATGCTATTATTTTCAGAAAATGGCACCTGCTGCTTTTTTATCACTTTTTCCCCCACTCCCTTCCTTTCAGTGAATATTTTGGCTTTGAGTCTCCGAGACTGACCAGGTTCACATGAAATGATGGCAAATCATGGTTTGATCATCCCACAATTTGCTACTGTGTCTGTTGGGTGTATGCCATGGCTGTTTTGAATAGTAAAACCCCAATGGCACACATTCTGTGGCAAATCATGGACTAGTTATCCCATGCTTTGCTGCCATTTTGTGCGAAGAGGTGCCAGAACTGCTCTTGGACCCCTAAATTGCATTTTTATTTAGGAAGGAGACCTGCCATCTGCACTATCCAAATTATTCTTTCTCAATTCCTGCCTGTGTTTCTCCACAATGCAACCAGTTCTGTAGTCTGGGAACATTTATGCTCCTGAAATAGTTTTGTTGCTGTCTGAGTGGTTCCCTACCAAAGTCTGTAAGCCTGAATTTAACAAAGCTACTAAGGATCCTTCTCCTCTTCCTCTTTTTATGCACCTCAGCCAATTTACAGACAAAATTTCTAATTTTCTTTCCCCAGCTCCTTCCCATTTTCATCTTTGTGCTCCCTCTCTGCTTTGACACTGTTGCTTAGTCTTAGGCTTGCTACCACTTCCCTTTTTCAAAACTGTTGTGTCTGCAATAGCATTAAGTAACTTGACTGTAATTTGATCCTTGGTTAGGTTTTAATAAAAAATCCTATTTAATTAAATTTGTAAGATACTGATCTAAAAAAGGGAGTCAAATTGTCTTAACTTGAATTAAAACATGTAGAAATTTAAAGCTATTGATAATCCCAAACAACAGTTAACTACTGGTACCCAGTAATTAAATACCAGTACCCATACTGTCAAATGCCTGGGTGTAAAGGAAGGTTTAAAGTTGATGTTGAAAAGTGCTGATGCCAGATGGGCTTCAGCGGGGGGATCATTCCCCAGTCAGAAGCATCACTGAAAATACCTTCTCCCTTGTTTCAGTTCTGAGCTTCCTCAGAGGAGCACTTGGGATACTGCCTTAGGTGTTGACTGATGTTTATGGCTATGTTCATACAGTAAAAGCATTTCATCAAGTTTTATGAACCTGAGCCCTGTACAGAGTTATGTCAAAGTCAGCATCTTGAATTGGGCTCAGAAAAATATAGGTAACCAGTGTGAACAGGCCAGAATTGGCATTACATGCTGTTCCATTTTGCACAAGCTGCAGTTCTGAACCATCTTCAGTGGCACTTCCACCACCAAAAGCTGGTAAAATGTACTCTGCTCCACTCAGGCTGCCTAACCCTCAAGGGACAGCAATAACTCCTGAGGAAATCCCAAACCAGGAACCTGCTCCTTCAAGGGAAGTGCAGCCCTACCCACAACAGGCTGGAAACCCTGTACCTGGACACCATGTAGGTCAGAAGAACTACCCATTGACAACATTTGGTTCTTCATTAGATTGAATGCCAGGTTATTAATTCTCACCTAGCCCCTTGTCACAGCTAAATACCAGTTTTCAGGATTAAATCTGAAGGTCTCAACTGTTTTGCCTCTTGAGAATTCTGTGGAGACACTTTGAATAGAGTGGGAACACTCTGCTATCTGGACTAAATACTTCCAAATCACCTACATTTTGCTCTTGTTGAATTAGTTTTTGGGCTAACGTTATTGAACTGATTGATGATAATGACTGATAGCCTGTTCTCTGGCAGTAATAGATCACATGCTGCCAAGAAAATTATACCACTAGCTTAATTTCATGAGTTTCCAAGAGCTCACCTTCTAGGACACAGAAAATAGGTTCAAACATGAGTATTACAAGCAAGCATGGTAACAGGGATGATCAAACTCTCACCTTTTCGTTTTTCTTTTGTTTTCTTTTTTCTTTTGTTGTTGAAAAAGGAATGGTTGACTTTGCTGATGGTCCAGTAACACTAAAGAGAATCAGTGTAGGTGATAGCATAATACTAACACTAGTCCTCATTGGCTTTTAGAAATTCAGGTCAAGGCAACTCTCTTCCAGACAACTTTTGGTTAACTGGCTTGGTTCATTTGTTTCCACTGCTCTGGTCAACTTGCTGCTAATTTTTGTAAGATTCCTTAGAAATTAGATATATTTATTTAAAATATATTAGTTGTATTGGAAATTTTAACTAAAACAAGCTATAAATATCTGAATGGAATAAAATAGTCTTAGGCAGATGTCTAAAACCACTGAGGAGAACCTGCTAGGCATTACCACCCAGGATTCTATGTACTTGCTACTGTTGTTAGTTATTTTAGATTTAGCATATAGGCAAAATATTTGGCCAGGAGGTTTAGATCCTTACACTTCTATTTTAATATTTCAGTGTGTGAAATGATGGTCTAGAGGTAGTTATCCTCTGGATTCCTTCTGAAAGGAATACATTTCACAGGGGGTGTTCCTTTATTTTTCAAGTCTGCATGGTACTATAAGGACATTATTCATAGAGCATATGTTGAGATTCCATAATATAGCCCCACTGCTCTATGAATTTAATTGATTTCACTGGTCGGTAGTTTGCCTGTTCCTTTCAGATGTTTTATGATCTAATGTCCTTGGGAAGAGTTCCAGACGTTCTGGCTGTCTCTAGCAGTAGCATGCACTTAGCAATGCCTCCTGCGTTACAGCCTGTTGAAGCAGTATGAAGTCTTGTCTGTCAATGAGATATGCTTTGTCACCTGAGAAGGTCTGAGACTGTACAGGAGTGTTACTGCCATACATTGACCTGAAAATAATACACTTGGAAAAACAAAAATAAGAGTTTGAACTCTTCTTAGGCATAAAACAGTGTGTATATTCATTATCTATTGATACTTCGTTGTAAGGTCAGTTCTAGAAATAGGCTGCTGATATATTTGTGTACCCAGTGTTGATATAGTATACTAAACTGCTAATGTGTGCCCTCTCTTTTAACAGCCAAGAGTGAGAACAGGAATATTTGTCCTCCTATGATATTTGCTTCTCTGGAATCTAAAAAATCAAAACTCATTTTCAAGATTCTTAGTGCATACACAAAGTTGTACTTAAAAGATTTTCATCCAGCTCCACCTACCATATGGTGTCTTCTCTCTTTCCTTTGTGGCTGTACCAGGCAACCTGCGAATGATAGGAGTTGCAGTTCAACAAGGCTGCTGTAATGTGCTGATCAATTGTGAGCCATTAAGTCCTTCACTGAATGTTTCTGAAGTACAAGGTGCCGTCAGTTCATCGTATGTCCCTTCATTTGTGGTACAGGGCTAATAATGCTGTCATACTGTACATGTCTTTTGGAAAGGGTCATGCCTTCATTTATATGAAGTGCTTTGAATGCTTGATACATGCTTTATAAATGCAACATATTTGATTAATAGTTGTAACAAAAATATGCATTTTGGGGGAAGGAAAGGAAATGAGATCTGAATTATATTAGATTTGCCTAAACAGGCATATTTAATTGGAAGATTACCTGATAAAAATAAAATGCATGATATTGAATGTAATTCTGCAAGGCATAAAGGTCAATCCATACAGTGAGGAGCAAGTAGATAGTCATGTGACATGCTGCAGGATGTGTGTTTGTGTGAATTTTAAACAATTCAAAAAATGCAGGGATATAAAATCATGCAAAATGCTTAAAAGTGAATAAATTGTCAAAAACTATGTAAGGAAGACAGCAAATTGAATAGTAAGTTGTCTCACTGCAGTTAGTAGCACAAAGTGCATAAAACATTGTGTCAGTTGGATAGGGTCATCATCAATATCTGCTAATGCAGGATAGCAGATATTGACGGGAAATCCAAAGCACAGAAGCATAGCGAGTCAGAAGGTGTCTCATGGGCCATCTAGTCTGACCTTTGGCACAAACCAGCTCTACTCATATAATCCAAACCAGATCATATGAAATAATATGCAAGAGTAATGCAGAATATTTAGCTTAAGTATAATTCTTTATGCCTTGGGGAACAATCTTATGCATGTTTAGACAGAAAGAGTTCTGCAATTCCCAACTTGCCTGACCCAAGTCAAGTAGGATCTGTGTGGCTGGGGCTTTCTGGGAGTTTCTTGTCTAGGCATAGGATTACACCCTTTGTCTCCAATCAATACCATGACCTTTATAAGGCAACCTGCAATATAAAACTAGTACTATAGAGGATGTACATAGACTGTCTAATGTATATTGTTATACAACTGTTGTTTAGGCACATCATGGGCTTTTGCATATTGTTTCAGAACACTGAGTTCCTTGAACACTAATGGCTCTGAAATTATGATGGAGTGATCTTACTGAAGCTAAGCAGGTCAGGTCATGATATAAGTGTAAGAAATACCTTTTGTTTATCAGTTGCATATATATCCTGAATAGAAATAAAGCATTATGTAATATGTCACAGCTGAGAATAAGGACACTCTTATTTACTTGTAACATTCCTGTTCTCAGGTCAAGGTTTGCTGCTAGAGTGCTTCTACTCTTTAACACATTGGTAAAGGCTCTGTTCTGTCTACTTTATCATGTCATCATTGTCTTACACTGGCCTCTAAAGGTATATGTATTAGTAAACTGATTATTACAGTTGCCTTAAAAAAATCTCAATAGACTGTTTAATCCAGGAGTAGCAGCCTTTTCAGAGTCAAGAATTGCAGTTGCTTAGACAGAAATGGTCAGGGGCATCATACTGGTGGTAGCAGGCAGGGAAACCTCCCTCCCTCTCCTCTTATCTCAGTGTGCTGGGATGGGGAGACACCTACAGGTTGAGAACTTAGCACGTTCCCTACTTTTTCCGGCTCTAATTAGATGTGGGGTATGGAGAACACAATTTAAACGAAGAAGACGACATCAAGGGAAGGCTCATCCCACACAGTGTCTTCCATTTGGACTGGCAGGAATGTGATTGTGTGGCAGGGAACAGTGTTCAGGGAGAGGCGTCTTTGTAAGAAGTCTTTCTCAGCACAAATCTACTCTGGGAATGCCATCAAACTTGGGGAAGTAAGAACATATAATGGGCCACACAGAAAGCTTTCAAGAATTACTCACATGGTGTAATCTCACAATGGATATAGTTGTTCTTATAGAATAGTTGTAATGTATTCACATTCAGCAACATATAGTACTTGCATAGACATAATTACTGGAGGGTGTGGGTAGAAAGGAAAAGATTTCACCCTGGTGAGCATTTTTACATGTTTAATTTGTAAAGTCATCTCCAAAAGTTAAAATAAGGGAGTGTTTTACCAAGATCAGGTACCAAAAAAATAGGGACTGTTCCTGGTAAATAAAAATAATGAGCGTACATAACATGGTGATGAGAAATTGTCATATGAGGCAAAGAAATCATAAGAAAAGTGCTAAGAATTTCACATGAGAGAATCCCTGGGGGGGGGGGGACCTTATCCCTGAAACTATGAACTAGAACAGCCTCTTAAATATCTCTGTGAAGATGAGGATTAGAAGCTGCATGCTTGAAGAAACACCTTATGTTGGAGTTTATGTGCTTGACTACAGCACAATTTTCCATTTGCTGCATCTGCCTACCAGCCTTAGGTATAGTAAATAAATTATGTGGTTTAGCACAAAAAACATAAATAGGAAATGACAAGTAGGATCTGCAGCAAAATATTGTAGTATATCCTGACCTCCTAACACGAGTGTTCCTGTTCAGGCTTGTAGCCAACCATGCTCTCTTCCAGGAAAATTCATTCCTTTCCCAATCCTTTTCTATGTTTCTTTTCAAGCTAAAAGTTAATATTCTTGGCTACTGAGCATTCTCATTCCTCACTGGGCTGTTTTTGGGTGGTGCAGGTTGCCCCTTAAAATTCAAAGTTCTTTCAAGCATGCAGATACATTTCCTTTGTTTACCTGTGGCTCCATTTGGGTCCCGTCATGTTGGCATTTATCATATGATTTTGTTATTGGAGGGATTTATGAGATTGCACACCCAAAAATCAATTGTATATTTTTGCTTTGTAAATATCTTTAACCTTATAGGATTATCAATTTCTCAGCTTTCCTCTGCATCTGAACATCCTGCACAGATTTCTGCCCCCTTTTTTCTTTGCATGCCATATTTTTCTTCCCACAAGTTTTAGTCTCAGAGTAGAAAAAGTGCACTTGTCATTAATGATGTAGACAGGCCACAGTCAAACTGTTTTGCTAGACATTTATCAAACCTACAGGCAGTTTTTTGCAGTAAGGGGAGGATGCTCCATCTGGAGAGAGAAACAGTTGGCTGATTGCAGGAAGATTAACAAACGTGGCCCAATAAGGGCTCTTACAATGGCCTTACCCTGCAGCAAATTGAGAGATGTAACTTTCCTGGCATTTCATGGTGTGAAAAGCACAAGTACCTGCTTAAATTTGTATGACTATTCCTGCTAAAGACAAATGTTAGTACCAAAAATAGGATCAGGCTTTCTTCTAAGGGAAGGCCTTATTTAGGTTTGGACTGGAAATTGCATATATTTTAAATTATTATCATTTGCATATCACTCTAAACATATTGTGAATGAGGGCACAATCACAGCAAGAAGGCAGGTCAGGTCTGATCTACTGGGTTTGCTAAGGTCATTCAGGTTTAAGCTAGGAGATGGGCCAAATATCAAATATATCTTTGTTCAGGGTACAAGGAAGCAGAACAAGCGTGAATTAGTACAGAGAAGTGCTGAAACAGATAAGGTCCAAAGAGGAGGAGGACGATTCAAATGCACTGATGTCTGAAAAGTACTTATTGTCAGTCTAGCTCTTGTCATCCCTGACCATTGGCCATGCCGAATCAGGTTGGTGGAAGTTGGAGGACTGCAGGTTGCTAAACCTTGCTATATAAGCATTTTTTTGAGCTAAAGTTTTCAGAAAGGGTGCAACAAGTAAGGTGACTGTCTGACTAGATGAACAAAGTCTAGCATTTGTTCTGCATGCTCAGCTGTCTTACTCTCTTTAATAACTAGAGTCTACTTACTAGGTGAAGAGATCTAAGAAATGATAGTAGACAAGTGCCACAAATGCCTTCAGTTTCCATTTTCTCTTGTTCTCAATGAGAGAGAGAGAGAGAGAGAGAGAGAGAGAGAGAGAGAGAGAGAGAGAGGAAGGTGCAAGCATTTGTGACACATGGTGACACATGCTCACTGTCACTTCCTAGATCTATTTGTGTAGTTATTAAAGATAATATTCTATGTGCATTAAATTAGACAGCTGAGTATGTACAACAAGTGCTAGACACTATTCATGTAGTCAGGAAATAAAAACCCAAGGTTTGAGCATATGTAAGGTTTGCTTAGTTTGGCTGCTTCAGCTGTTCAGGTTAGACCAAACATACCAGGGAGGCAGTCCGTATGGGTGCACCTGCAGTTTATTTTGTCTTTTTACTGTTGCACATGCAGAGGAGCTGCTCCTGTGTGTTTTTTTAAAAAGACATTATGAGTTTCTTTGTGCTTCAGTTTCCTATCTGCCAAAAACATGGTACAGGAGAGAGGTAGACAGGAAACAAAGATCTCAGACAAAATAGGGGAGAAAAATGCTCTCAACACTAATGTTCTTAAATTAGACCTTGTTCTTTAATCATTACGTTGTTGGTATGGGCACAGCCTGATGGGAACGTGAATGAACCTCCCTGGAAAATTTAGGTATTGTGATCTCAATGCTGTTAGCTGCCAGTAGCAGAAAGCTTTCCTTTCCCACTCATTTTATAGTAATTGAAAAACTTCTTTCATGTTGTGTCCTTGGAGCCAACTACCAAAGTGCCTTACGGCACAATGCTCCTTTGTGTTTGTGCTGCTCTCTGCTTCCTTCACTCTATTTTGATTACTTACTATGGCTAACAGCTGCTTTCCTACTTGGTGTGTTAGTTCTGCTTAGGATGATGGCTGGTCTTGCTTTCATCTGCTAAAATGAGTGAGCTTTTAAGTGAGTACTAATTCCGCAGGAACCAAATCCCCCTGCCATCTTCGGAATGCAGAGGTGTTGCAAGCAAAACAGAGTTTATATGAATATAGAGGTTTCAATGATCTGGATAAAGTTTGCTTTGTTAAGATATAATGCTAACCACATGGAGCACTTGCAGCTTGATTTGAATGGAGCACTTGCACTCTGATCTGAAACTTCGAACTGAGAAGTAATTTGAACAGAATTTAATAAGACATCAAATGGGTATTATTGTATGTGATCTGGCTGATTTGAATAGCATATATTGCTGAACAGTATAAAGTGTAAGGCTGATATGTTTCATAACTGTGCCATTATAAAGGGCTGGAGGTGCTTTCAGACAGATGGTTGCTGACACTACCAGTCAAAAGATACTTTGGTAGCTATTCCATTTTTACTCCTTAGTAGACTTTTTATGGTAAGAAAAAAGACAGAAGTAAATAGTAAATATACAGAGTAAATATACAAATGGAAAATGACTGTGATTGAAGCAGAGTGTTTGTATGATGAAAACCTTGTCTGGAAGTATGATCAGGTTAGAAATGAGAACTTTTTTGTTGTTGTTATGTGCTGTCAAATTGTCTTCAACTTATAGCAGCCCCAAGAATGAATGCCCTCTAAAATTTACTAGCCTTGACAGCCTGATCAGCTCTGTAAATTCAAGTCTGTGGCTTCTTTGATGTAGTCCAGTCCATTTTCTATTTGGGCTCCTTTTCTTCTGCCTTTAATTTTCCTTAGTGTGATTGTCTTTTCCAGTGAGTCTTGACTTCTTATGATGTGCCCAAAGTATGACAGCTTCAGTTTTGCTATTTTTCCTTCTAGGTTGTGGCTTGTTCATCTAGGACCCACTTGTTCATCTTTATATGAGTCTGGGGTATTTGCAAAGCTCTCCTCCAGCACCATGTTTTGAATGCATCACTTCCTGTCGGCTTTCTTCACTGTCCAGCTTTCACACCCATACATAGTTATCGAGAATACAATAGTATGATTGTTTTTGACTTTGATATCCTTACACCTGATTATCTTTTCTAGTTCCTTTATTGTGGCCCTTCCAAGTTTCAGTACTCTTCAAATTTCTTAGCTACATCTGCCATTTGAATTGATGACAGAGCCAAAGTATGCAAAATCTTTCACAGTTTCTATTTCTTCATAGTGAAATTATATAATTCTTTTGTAGTCATGATTTTGGTTTTCATAATGTTCAGCTGCAGTTCTGCGTTTGCACTTTGTTTTTTCATTTTCATCAGGAATCATTGCAGCTCACTGCTGCTTTCTGCCAGTAAGATGGTTATCTTAAATTATCCATGTGTCTTCTGTTGATTTTCACTCCTTCCTCCTCTGATTCTAATCCAACTTTCCTTATGATAAGCTCTGCATACAGATTGAATAGCTAGGGAAATAAAATCCACCTTTGTCTGATGCCTGTGCCTATAGGAAACCATTCTGTTACTCTTCTGTCCTCACAGTAACTTCTTGTCTACAATACAGGTTACACATCAGGACAATCAAGTATTGAGACTTCCCATGGTCCATACAGTTAGAAGCTTTACTGTAGTCTGTAAATCATAGAGTAATCTTCTGAAATTCTTTGGTGTGCTCCAGTGGCGAATGTATATTTGCAATATGATCTTGAGTGTTCCTTCTTTTTCAGAATCCAGCTTGAACATTAGGCATCTTTTGGCTTCCTTTAGGATAAAATTCTTTCCTGTAACACTTTGAGTATCACTTTGCTTGCATGTGAAATAGTCCTGTGCCTTGAAGGTTAGAATGTATATCAAATGTTTCCAGTCTGTGCACCATTGTTTTGTTTTCTATATTTGCTGGCATATTCCTGTTATGATTTGATTCTCTGCAGCTTAGAATATTTCTCTTCTAAGTATTCTATTCCAGCTGCTTTATTCGTTTCAGAGTAGTATTCATTTAGCTTTATAACACTGCAGGTTGTTTCTCATAGGATTCTTCCTTAAAGGAATCTGTCATCTTTTTATCTCTTCTGTTTATTGTCTCCACCTTAGTTTATTTACTCCTGCTCAGATAGTGTGTTCCCCCCTTGGTCTTTCAGCAATTGTAATCTAGGTTTGAACTTGATTTCTTGGCATTTCTGGAAAAGGTCTCTTGATTTTCCTATTTATCCTTAGCAACCTTCAGTCATCAAACTAGACTTTTTCTTTCTTTTGTTACAGGAATTGTCTTTTGGCCTTCTTCCCTAATACAGTCTCTGGTTTCGTTCCACAGTTCTTCTGACTCACTGTTCTTTATGTTGACTTAAAATTCCTCAGGAATCTTATTTAAGTTGTGTTTTGGCACTATGATTTGTTAGTGAACTTTTTCAACTTCAGCTTCCTCAAATCAGAATAGATTTTTGATATTAAGAGTTCATGGTCAGTACTATAATCTGAGAATACAGTTTCTCCACTTTTTGCTTCCAATTACATAGTCTTGATTTCTGTATTTCTATTGATTTCTATATTGGCCATCTGGTGTGCATAGCTGTTTAATCAATTACTTGATTATTACTTGAAGTATGTGTTTGCAGTGAGCAGATTGCTGGCTTGACAGAATCCTATGAGTCATTTTCCTCCTTTGTTTGTGACCCCCCCCCCCAGGTCAAATTCTTTCACAACACTGAATTCTGCTGTTTCCTACTTTTGCATTCCTGTCAGCTGCTATGTGCTCCCTTGGACACTTGTGTAAAATATTTCATTTTATTGTTCTTTAGCATCTGTGGTTAGAGCATAGACTTGAATGATGGTTATGTTGATAGGTTTTCCATTAATTCTAATTGACACGATTCAGTCATACTTTGCATTATAGCCCCTTACTGCCTGGGCTTCATCTTGCCTCAGTAATAGAGCCACTCCATTGCTTCTGAGTGCGTCAGTTTTGGAGTAAAGTGACTGACTTGTGCAGTGCTGCACATTGTGTTTCGTAGTATGGGTGAGAGCAGTTCCTTTCTCTTAGATTTCAGAAACATTTTGAATCTTGAAACCAAACTAGTTTGATGTTTAAGGTGGCACTTCATACATTTTATGCTTTGTCATGCATTCAGCGTCTTGCTTGCAGATGAATAGGCAGAGCAGAATGATTCTCCAAACCAAAAGTGACTCCCTGTTGGACTTAATACAAGTCCTGTCGCAAACATTCACACTGATGCCACCATCTTTGTAAAGTCACACTTTGACAGCTCTCACAATCCTTAAACCTGCACCTCAAAGTGAGTGAACCATGTCTGTTTTGTTTAAGCAGCTAAGAGTCAGTATGCTTTAATTTTGTTTTGTGCCTGCTCAAAGAAATAGATTACTATACTAAAAAAGAGTGTACCAGTAAAGATATTCAAATGTCAGTGTGTTGTGAAGAAAGTAAATATCTAATCCTGTGCACAGTTTTTCTACAGTAAATATCTAATCCTCATTTCTCCAATGAAATAAAAAAACGATGGAAGTATAATTGGAGATTGAGTAATTACTGTGTGTGTCCATCCTGGTATGTGTCTTTCCATGCCTAGCTTCTTCTCAACCTTCCAAAACTTCCAGATTCTCTTCCTGATGGTCTTGTATTCATATTTATATAAGTATGTTTTAAAAAGCAACAACCTCAGTTCATTACCTTCAAACTGCAGTGACTAGTTTTTCCTCTATGTGTGCCATTTCCTTTGGGGCAAGTGTGTATGAGAAGGCCAAGAATAACACTGCATGTGAATGGGGTCTCAGTGTCCTTGATGAGGCACTAAAGGGTAGTTCTCTTCACTTATTGAAAAATCTGCTGTATTATTTTTCGCACTTTTTTCCACATAATTCCACTGTAAATGAAAACTAAGATGGTTGTTTGTGCCAAATATTGGGGAAATACTTTCTCTGAGCACTAAAATACTAAACTGATGGAGCTACAATTCTGTGCAGGGGGAATGAGTAAACCTGCATTTGCATGTACACAAATATAGATGAAGATGCACGCACTCACATCTGAAATTCTTTGATTTTAGAGGGCTCTTGTATAAGATCCCCACACTAGGTTCTGATATAGTGGGGATATGTCAGAACCATATACTTGGAAATATGCAGGGGGGTTTTGTTTGTACACATATATATAGCTTTCTCCCTACTTGGATGATTGAGGTTTCTGCCACCATCTTGCAGCTACCTTGTTTCATAAATTTGAAAAGTTTGCATTAACTGTGTACTACTTAGTAGTATGAATTCATTGAAGAACAAATATAGCAAAATGCTGCCCAACTGGAACAACTGACCCCCCCCCAAAGGCATTAGTGTTTAGTCTTGTACAACTCTTACAAGGAGTAGGAATACAGACAGTCCTAAGCATCAGTGGCTCCATTCTCTTACTGACTCAGAGTGTAGATCCTAAAACCTCTCTTTGGTTCAGGTGCATATCTCAGGAAACACCAAGTGGCTGCACGGAATTGACGGAAAAGCCCTGCCCTGAGGCAAAAGGATTAGCCTTTGAATATTTCAATTTTGTTTCTCCTTTGCACCCTGAATCCTTATACAGGAAACTTCTATTTCAATTTCACACAAATTACTTCCTTCAGTACTAGGGTTGGGGATGGAATGGAGAATTGGAAGCTTCTATAACTAGTAAAAGGTGAAAGGTTTATACGATCTGAAGAGAAACCAGAGTAAAGGGATGCAGGTGGCGCAGTGGTTTAAACTGCTGTGCTGGTTGATCGAAAGGTGGCCGGTTTGAATCTGCACAGCAGGGTGAGTTCCCATTGCTCTGTCCCAGCTCCTGCCAACCTTGCAGTTGGAAAGCATGTAAATGCAAGTAGATAAAAGGTACCACTTCTGTGGGAAGGTAACAGGGTTCGTGCACCTTGGTGTTTAGTCATGCCGGCCACATGACCACGCTGGGAATAAACGCTGGCTCCCTTGGCTAGGAACGGAGATGAGCACTGCCCCCTAGAGTCAGGCATGATTGGACTTCACGTCAAGGGGAAACCTTTACCTATAACTAGTAAATCTGTTTCATACACTCCCTCTTCCACCAACCTGGGGCCCTCCAGGGCATATAATTCACCTCAAATGTAGAGGGCCACAGGTTGGAGAAAGCTGTATTCTTAAAAAAGCAAATCCCACACCCACATGCGTCTTTGGAAGTCCAATTTCTTTAAAGGAGAAAATTTGGAAACATATTTAGTTGGAAAGTCCCAACTATTCTAAGTTGAAATGTCTCTCAAAGAAAAAAACATTGACTTTATGTATTCCTGCTTGGCTCAGGCATCACACCTGAAATAATGTACACAAGGAGCAGAGCTGCTAATGACTTGCACAAGTTTACATGCCACTTGCCATAAGATGAGAAATCTCTTGTATAATTCACTGAAAACCGTATTTTTCATCATGGTAGGAATGTATTTCGAACAAAACATAAGTATGAGAGAACGGGAGTGATTTCTCATGGCAAGACTCCTCTTCAGGGCTATGTTGCCATTTTCTTCAGGGTACAGTATGTTCTACAACATAGTTCGACAGGTCTTAGAAAACAGCAATATGAGTTTTTGCTTCCTGCTTTAACAATTTATAATATGATTAGATATAGGATCAGATGTAAAGTTGAAAGACTAGTTGCTCAAATAGTTGAATGGAAAATGGTGGTCAGAATCTACCTTGAAATTACAGAATTGAGTACGTTGGCTCCTATACTTAATGTTATTGCTTGAGATTTTACATAATTGGTAGCTTGTCACATAAAACTATATTTTTAACTGAAACTGCTATCACTACAGGTTAACTCAGCTGACTGGTTTGAAATAAAGAAGTTCTATTTCTGTAATTCTGTAATTTAACTGTTTCTTAGGAGGTCATATATTAGCAGTTACAGAAGGTGTTGTTTGTGGAACAGAGAACATCTTTCTATTTAAGCTGGGGTCAGTGTTACCAAGTCATTTTGCATGGACCATTGTAACAGCAGTCAGCTGTTTTCTATTTTTTTTAAATCCTTTGGAAGCCACAACACTGCTGTGAATGTTCATTCAGAGGATCTTTAAGATAACAGACAAAAGGAGAATATAATCTGGTTTCTGGAAACTGATCTTTCAGGCAAGAAAGAAGGTAACTAAGGAAGGAAGGAAGACTAATCAGTTACTGTCAAATGTAGATTTTGTTGTTTAAGGAGTTTTCATCAATTTACCATTGTTCACATACAAGAGATTGTGTGTTGCTGTTTTTCCTAGATTGCAGCTGACATCTTTGTTGTATTTGATATCGGACTCTTTCACAGGCTGGTTACGTCCTAAGATAGACGATCATTGTATCAGTGCCTTGTCTCTAAATTTGGATACTTTGAGCCATCTACTGATTGAGCTTTTAAGTCTGATCAATATATGTGCTATTTCATAGGAAGATGACAATAGAATCATTACCATCCTTTGGTTATATGTAATAGGACATATATTGTTGAAGCATGCCTGAAGATGCTCCGTGAGTGTAACATCCTATTTCCTGTACAAAGTACTGGGTGGCAAGTGATATAATAAATATACAAAAATATATCTTAGACATAAAATAGGATAGCGATAGTATATTATTTGTAATTGTATTCTCCACTGCGGTTTTACAAAAACATATGCTTTGTTATTTTTTTAGTGTGTATTCTGTATCCTTTAAAAAATAACAATTGATCCAATGCTCTGCTTAGGGAATGCACTGGTGAGGGTCAGACTTGCTAATCCATCTGAAGCAGGAATGAAGATAGTAACAGGAATGCATGCCAGAACTAGTTCATCCTTATCACTGGGTAAAATTCAACATCTAATTTGGGTGGTAAGAAAACACTCAAAACAAATATTTTGGCAGCAAAAAGAAGAATTAGTTGCAACATGTTGTATAAAAGTAAACACAGAACTCTAAAAATGTTGGGCGTTTTCAGAGCAGGATGGAAAGTGGTGTGATCTCAACTGAGCCTGGAGAGGTTGTCTCTCTAACAAGTAATCAATCATTCTAGTTTTTTCTTGCCAAGCCACTGTATGGTATTAGTTGAATAGCTGTTGTCTTGTGTCAGATTTAGTACATCTTTTAGTCATGAAGTAGCTAGCATTTATGCATATTGTACTGACTTCATTAACACTTCTGCATGAAATGAAAAGGGTGTGACAGTTGACCCAGTAATCACAGTGTCAGACTTGGAATTCTGTTGTTGCCTGTCTTCTCACATGACTCCTTTTTGCCTTGCTTCCACATCTGCACAAATATGCGGACTTCCATTGTAGGTGCATTGTATAAATTTTGATTTCATAAAGTTTTGGAAGCAAAATGATGTCCAAAATGGTGTTTGTGAATACCAGTATCTGCTTTTCTGAACTCATATAACCTCTAGCCTATAAATACAAGTGATGATTCCACATTCTGTAGTGCATCTGTGGACTAAGCTGGTAAAGTTGATACTCTTAATACAGATAAAGTTTTAAATATATCTCCCGTTGTTTGGATGTGAAGGCCTTTCTAGATCTTCATTTTTTCATCTAGTAACATACATTTTTACTTGCTTGATTCTTCTCTTGTAGGAATGTTGTATTTTACTAGTATTTTGGAACAGAGAGAATAGAATGCTAGCCCTGGCTCCTTTCTGCTTCCAGCTAGCGTGTCTATTGTGACTGTTAGCACTTCTGATTTCAGTATTTGTGACAAGATGAATAACTGTAGGACCCTGTATTTATGATGAGTCTGTTTTGTGAACACTTTAATTTTTATTTGTTGTGTGGTTTTTTGATGTTTGTGTGTTCCCTGTTTTTTTTAAAAAAACTTTATTGCAGTCAAAGACCAGCTCTATTCAATAAATACATAAATTTAACAAAGAAGTGCTCCATGTTACTTTAGTGCAGGAGTGCTCTTCTAGTAATGCTGAATGATTAAAACCAGTCAAGCTGGTTTCCTTTCCCCAGATAACAAGGTCATACACTCCACTCTGCAGACCTGGAGTGTGCATTGACTTTGATAAGAAAAACATTACACAGGTGTGCTCATACTCAACTTCCCTCTCCCTATCTACCTCCCAGCAGAGTTAGCTCTTTCATTCCATGAAATGATGGAAGTGGGATGTTGTACTTCTGGTACTTGATGCCCAGTAGTATGAATATTGTGCTAAGGGAAAGAGCAGTGTTTTGTTGTTGGAGAAGGTACATATATGGCAGAAATAATCTATGGTTTTGGCTGATGGGATGCCAAAATTTGCAGGAATTTACAGAGATAAAATGCTACAGAATGGAGGAATAGTTTTGCTTGATGGATTCCTTTCCCCCAGTTGCATACTTCTCATTGGCTACAGAGATCTGCTTTGTAGTCAATGAGAAGTCAATACTTTAACCTCACCTACACAAGATTAATTGGACTAGGAGTAATCCAACCACTGTATGATTCCAGCTCTTTGAATGGCATTGTGATAGGCTATTGCTTTTAAATCTAAAACCCAAGGGAATAAATTGTAACATTATTGCATAAGTGTAAAAGGAAAGAAATATTTGGATGTATTAGACATGATGCTGCAGGGTAGAAATTCTGGGTTTTTTAAAACATTAGCTTATATAATACAACCACTGCAGTTTGAAATGGGGATGGCTCAAGGGAGAGGAACTTCTTAACTTCTCCCCCCAGCTGTTTTTCTGTTAAGTATAAATCCCCAGCAACTTGCTGATACAGACTTCTTGCAGAAAAATGAACTGAGAGAAAGGGACTGAAAGTGTTGTGCTTCAAATTTTAGCCTCAGCATTGTATATAATGCCATAAGCAGAGTGAAAGAGAAATACCTGAGGGCCTGTTCACATAAAATGTTTATATATGCATGCAAGCAGTCTATTCCTGGGCAACTCCTCACATAGACAAACATAATGTATTTACTGGAAGCTCAGGGATATGACTGGCAGCAATTTTCATAGTTGTAGTCTGGCATGCCACTGTGACCATCAGAAGAGCAGCCGTATGTGAGATTTTCTGTTTCATATCTTTATCCGTGTAAATTATTCCCAAAGAAGGTTGAGAACAGTTCATATGTTCCCTCATCAGCGGAAGATCCATATGACCTCTGTTAGCAAATACTCAGCAAATACTGTTTCCACAATAGGGAAACAGACTCAATAGGGAAAGTGCAGAAAATATTCTGGAACATGATCACTTCTCTCTGGGGACAGGTAGCAAAACTAACTGAAGGTTAGAAGCAGGTGATAACCTTTCTCCTCTGCTCAGAGGCTCATATTTTCTTTCTGTGCAGGAAAGTTTACAGATGATGAGCTGAGTATTTGCAGACAAAGGTCAAATGGATCTTCCACTATGAGACAACAGAGCACCCTTATCTTTCATAACTTCTTATACCACCCAAAGTAACCCATGTTTCTTCTCTTTCCTTGAGTTTGATGACACCTGTCTTTGCCTTACCATCCTAAATATGTGAAAATGCTCATTGTACATTTAGAATATAGTTGCCTAGCTTGCCATGAGTCCACAATATTAGGTTAGCCTTGCACAGGTTATGTAAATACCTGTATGTTTAGTGGCCTAATTGGTCATGAGGTAGTGGCAAAACTCCATAGCACAATCTTTTTTTTCTTGTTGCAAATCACTTTCAACATTTTTCCTTTTTTCCCCCTGAAGGCTAGAAGGAACAGCCTGATAGAGGTCCATTTCCAGACATACGTGGATGATGCCAGAGCTATGACAGGGGCTGCAGTCTTGGCACTGAAGGGTGGTGATCAATTATGGAACAGCCAAAGGAGGAAGTACCTGAGATCAGGGAAGAGGAGGAGGAAGAGGAAGAGGCAGTGACAATAGGTGGAACTTCAGACCCAAGTGAAGGACCGGATAATTCAACACCTTCTGTCAGCTATACAGGTAGGTTGGAACAGTAGTCATCTTAAGAAGCAGTTGGCTTTTATATGTGGAATAGATTTATCTGATCATTTGTTCTCAGTTGGATAACATTTACCTTGGCCAGTGAAGGTGCATACCTGTTACAGTATGATGTATCATTTATATTAATTCCCTACCCTTAAGTTTGTTGTCTTTATTTTTTTAATTATTTATTGAGTCTGACAAAACTGTTTCTCCTATCTCTTATTCTAGCTCTAAGTTCTACTTTTTGGTTTCTTGAAATTTTCTGCCCTCTTGTAGATGCCGTGCAGACTCAGAACTTTGCCTCTTATCAAGTTGTTTGCTCTTTTTCTGTGCTCCCCTTTGCACTCTCAGTTTCAGTTATCATATTTACATATGATTTCTAAATTTATTTTCCTCTTCCTGTTTATTACTATGTTTATACAGGATAGTAACAATTGCATAACAAGAAGCTCTCTTAGTAGCGCACAAAACAGATGCTCCATTACAAATACAATATAAAACAATCAAAAACTATTCCAGTACAATTCTATATCTACATATCTACTCAGAGCCTATTATTTTCAGCAGAGCTTACTGTCAGCTGTAGAAGGTAATGCAGAATTAAAATACACATTACTGCAAAGGTCAGATTTGTATCAATCTCTAGAAGATTGGTCTAAACATGGGCTCTCTCCTTAGATTTGATTGGAAGAAGAAACACTTGGAAGAAACAAAACTATCTGTTTCACAGATGAATATAGTATTTCTTGAATGTTATGTGCCACCAAGTTGTCTCCAACTTATGACAGTGATTTCTTTCAGAACCATCTATAGCTTCTCATAAGCCCCACAATCAAAGGCTTTGATGTAGTCTATAAAACATAAAGTGATCTTCCTTTGAAATTCTTTGGTGTACTCCAGTAGCCAACAAATACTTGCAATATAATCTCTAGTACCTCTACCTTTTTGGAATGTAGCTTGAAACTCAAGCATTTCTTGCTCCACATATATTCTTCGTTGCAGCACTTCAAGCATCACTTTGCTTGCATGAGAAATTTGTATGATGATCCTATGCTTTTGCATCTCCTTTCCAGGGAATTGGAATGTATATCAAATATTTCCAGTCTGTGCACCATTGTTTTGTTTTCCATATTTGTTGGAATATTCTTGTTTGGAATGGACCAATTCATTTTTTGTAGCTTGGAACAGTTCTATTAGTGTCCTGTCTACCCTGGGTACTTGGATCTTTCCAAGTGATTTCAAACCAGCTTTCACCTGACTTTCTAATATTGCAGGCTCTTCTTTAAAGGATTCCTCTTTGAAGGAATCTTTTATCCTTTCATCTTCTGTATATTCTTTACATTTTTTCTTTATTTTCTCCTGGTCATATAGTGAGTATTCTGGCTTGTCTTTTAGCATGTCTATTCTAGGTTTGAATTTCCTTTTGATTTTTTGGCTCTTTTGGAGAAGTCTCACATTTTTTCTGTTTTGTTGTTCCAAGCCAAATGTTCCTACCACATTTGATTCTTCTTTGTTTCTTACCTTTGCACTCCAGTCAGCTGTGATTACCAACATGTCTTGTTTTGGTGGGTTATCAATTTACCCTTGAACACCTGCATAAAAGTTTTTGTTCTCTTCAGCAGCTGTTGTTGGAGAATAGCTTTGAATGATGGTTATGTTGATTAATATTATTTGGTTGCATTTTGCATTACAGCCTCTTACTGTCTGTGCTATATTGTGCCTTAGTATTAGAACTAATCTATTTCTTCTGAGTTTTTCATTTCCAGAGTAAAACACTTTGTCTGATTGAACCTATCCCATTCCAATCTACTCTGTTTTGCTCACACTAAGTACTGCAGTGCTTTGCTGTTCCGTTTTCTGCTTTATGGTTTCCAGTTTGTTTTGATTCATACTTTTCACATTCCATGATTCACTTCTGTGTGTTGTATAACATCAAACTTTCCTTTCACCTCTTTGCATGTCAGCCATTAGACATCCTTTCAGCTTTGTTCTTGTGGCAACAGTACTATTCATACTTGTCTTTTGCTTGTT